>NC_072410.2:108094621-108397651 GCF_028858775.2 Pan troglodytes
TAATAAATCTGCACATATACTCCCTGAATCCAAAATTAAAACTTAAAAAATTATCAAAAAATAGTTTCTCATCTAAGATTCTTTAGATACTAGATATCTTAATCTGGAAGCCACAGGTGCTAGGATCTGGGTTAGATGTGGTTGAGATGGTGATTGATTCAGTCTAATATCTGGGGAAAAACATGTATTTGAAGGTATTATCATTTACTTTTTATAACTATGCATTAAGCACTATTATTATTCTCATTTTAAAGAGCACACCTAGCCACCTAGATAAAGTTAAGTGAGACACATATGGTCTTATGCTTTGTGTGGCTGGGTTTCCAATACAGGTCCTCTTTTCGCCATCACATAAGTACATACTGTGAGAGTGCCAAATTCTGCTTTGGGAAGTTCTGCTGGGGAGGTGACTTGCTTAAACAACCTCCAAAGAATGATGAGGCACCCTGCAGAAATGGGAATGGCCACCTCAGGGACAGGGACCCAGTTGGGCAAAGGCACTAGGACAGCAGCCAGCAGGTGCGGACGTAAGAAGGTCCGTGTAATGTCAATGGGTGGTGTCAGAGGGTATGAAGCCCAGGGTTAGGCATGCCTTGGTTTGCCATTTTAAGGAGTCTGCCCTCTATACTATATGAGAGGGGGATTCATTAGAGGTTGTTATGTAGGGCAGTGACAAATTAGAATTTTAAATTTAGAAAGATGAGACCTGAGGACGATAAAGGATTAACACTGAAAGTAGGGAGAACCATGCAGAAGTTGAAGTACTGGAGGATAAAGGGAGAGATGACTGATGATTTGTAATCTCCTCCTTCTTGACATTTACATAATGGCGTAGCCAGAAGGTAGTGGGTATAAAATGTTTAAACAGAAATGCCTGAGCTGCTACATCTAGGGAGGGTGCTAACGGCATAATACAGGAAGTGTGATGGATTTTGTTTTCGAACACTGGGAGATTCGTTTTCAGTTTGGAATCAACCATAATGTTACTTTACCATTGCACTCTCCCATGCACACATATACACACACAGTGAAGGCAGAACACAGTGTTGGTATGTGTAGAAAGAGACTGCAATCTCCATGACCTCTCCAAAATAAATACATGTGTCTCACCTTTCAAAGATCATATTTAAATAAATGTACTTGATGACGATGCTACATTAAATGTGAACTTAAAACAATTACAGCTACAAACAGAAATCTTTGTATTGTTATTAAATGCCTCCTCTTAAAGTGAAGTCACAGCTGTAATGTAGGTTATGTGGGTCAAGAATGGTGTGTAACACAGAGAAGATCAACTATAGGATCTGAGCAATAAAGGAGATAACTTATTTTTAGTTGAGTATTTTTTAATGTAACTTAGGAGAATTGTTAAACTGATATTAAGACCACGAGGTAATCTTAATTAGCTAAAAGGCTCAGCACCAGATATATCAAATAATGGCTTTGTTTTCATGAATGAACAATAATTTTAAAAATAGTGCCATACTTAATAATTTAAAATGTCTATAATGCTTAAAAATAACCTGTTAATAATGCTAGCTGCAAGATACTGGATGCCCTAGGTTACTTCACTGACGATAAGTCATAGACCAGTTTGCTGGATAGTTAACTTGTCTACCTTGGAATGACTAATTGTCCCAACCCCAATTATATTATAACAAATGGCCAATATAACAATTTACTGAAGGGCCTATTCGCATAATACTTAGTCCACACAAAAAAATCTTTTTTGTTAACCACTTAGAAAGTTTATGGCAACTATTCATGTTTTACTGAGACTAGCCCAATGTTCTGTGCATTTTTTTGCATAACATTTTATAAATGTTGAATTTCATTTTAATGTATAGCGTGAATGTCAAGGATTTTATAAATGAATGGGTGGACTCTCTCTCCAAGCACATTTGAAATCCAATCTTCTGCCTTTCCTACTTTTCTCAGAACATAGATTTGCTTTTTTGAGTTGAGGAGAAAGCAGGCAGTTGTATTCACCAGGATTTTGTGCTCGGAAATGATTTTTCACAAGTGACTTCACACATTCATCATACTGAACGTGCAGCACTCAGACACATATATGCCCGTGTCCTTGCAGAGACAGAGGCTGTTCTTTATTCTTGGATAGTCTTTGCAAATCATTCATGATACGGAGTAAAATGGCACCATGTTTCTCATTGCAAATGACCTCCACTTATCAAGACAGAATACTATTTACTAATGTGTTGCATCTCTATCACTATTTCCATTGGTATCGTATGATTTATGTGTCATTTTAAAAAACTGAGTTACTTTTGCATGGTTTATTATATGCCAGCCTCACTAAGCAAGTCAGGTCTGTGGACACATTGGCTTGAGTGTGTATGCGTTTGTGTAAGATATGTGTGTATGTACTGATTTGGTGGGTGTGTATTATGTGCAGATAAATGAGTGAAATATTCCCAATCTTGGTGCACTACTCAAGTTCCACCCATTTTCTCTCAATCATAAAAGCAAGTTAGTAAATCAACGAAGTAGAAACTGGATTGAAAATATACTCAGTGAAAAAAAGGTACCCTAAATAAAACATTTAACATGTGTGACCTCCATGACAGCTGAATTCAAAATATATAAGAAATTGTAATCTAAAATTATACTTCACATTAACCATCTTTGTTTTTTGTTTGTTTGTTTGTGAGATGGAGTCTCACTGTGTCAGCCAGGCTGGAGTGCAGTGACACGATCTCAGCTCACTGCAGCCTCTGCCTCCCAGGTTCAAGTGATTCTCCCGCCTCAGCCTCCCTAGTAGCTGGGATTACAGGCACCCGCCACCAAGCCTGGCTAATTTTTGTATTTTTAGTAGAGACAGGGTTTTGCCATGTTGGCCAGGCTGGTCTTGAACTGCCGGCCTCAGGTGATCCACCTGCCTTGGCATCCCAAAGTGCTAGAATTACAGGCATGAGCCACCGCGCCTGGCCTACATTAACCATCTTTGAACTAAAACTGTTATAAATTTTGGTTGGTTAATAGAAACTTCTTAAAAGCAAATCAGTAATTTAACACATTTGTCATTCGATGAATTATTGAGCTAGCGATTAGTGGTGACTTAGTTGGCTTGTAGAGTTTGATGGATCATCCCTAGAGCAAAATCACAACGGTCTTGCCAGTAACAATTTTGTTGTACATGTTCTAGGTTTATAGGCATTAGTAGATAATAGCTACTTGAAAGCATTTGAAGATGCCATGGATTGGAAATTTATAAATGTGCTCCATGCTAGAAGAAGAATTAAGAAGCCAAAAGGGGGAGGAGGATGTAGCACCTAAATTAAGAAAACAAAACTTCTCCATAAAATTTCAGCAAATTTCTGCTTATGTCTCATTGGTCAGAATTGTGTTACATGTTCCATCTTAGTTGCAAGATAGTTTGAGAAATGTAGTTTTTAGCTTGGTCCATGACTCTCCGAAGCATAACTGAGTTTTGATCATAAAGAAGAAAGAGAAATTGGATATTAGATAAGTAACAAGCAGTGTTTCAACCAGAAATGAAGTTCACTTTCTCACTATGTTTTTTTGCTCACTTTTAAATTAATTACTCTGCTGGCTTTTTTTCCCCAATAATTTAAGTTATTGATTCCTTTCCCCCCAGTTGCATTGTATTTTACTTACATTTGTAGCAGTTCTGAGTAGAAAGAATAGGAATCATCTCATTCTGCCCCTTTATTTCACTGATGATAAAACAGAGACTCAAAATTGCAGTTTCTTGCCAAGACCAAAGCCAAGGTGAGTTGTAGAATCCAGGAGTACAACTCCAATCCAGTGCTCTTTCCCCAGGGCAATGCTGCCTCTGGGGAATGAGGGTAAACAAAAGTCGAAAGGGCAAATTTTCACTTTCATGTTTCCTAAATGAAAACTTCAGTTACCAGCTGCTTTCCATTTTAATTGATTTGCGTTGCTATTGTGGAGTTCAGTGCCTAGCCGGCCAAGCTTAATTGTAACACATTAACAGTTTTTCTTATTAAACTTCATATGAACTTTGTTATAGAATCACGGGGCTCCCAGAATGGAAAGGGGAGTTCATAGGGATTTTCCTTTACTTGTTAATCTAAAATATTAAAGGCCAATACATAAGAATAGCCTCAAAGAATGTCACCAAAAACCATTGCCAGAAAAATTCTTCAAATAAGATTTGTAGCTTCCTGCCATTTTTTGAATAAGTTTTTAAGATTGGTGCGCTGAAGTTTGTGGGATGTAATGGGAAGCTTCTGAGCAAGGACCAGGGAATGTGATCCTTTTTCAGTCTCTTCCCTGAAGTTAGTGATCTTGTGCAGGTCATTTTCTTATTCTGGCTCATTTTCCTACAACAATCAGAAGTTGAACTGAAAATTAGAATCTCATGTCTTTTGCACACTGGAATCACTGAAGAGTATTGAAATGATACTGGTCCAAGCTACCTCAACTATTTCTATTTAGGTGGTTTTCCAGTGTAGGGCATAGGTATTGGCAGTTTTTGTGAAGCTCTCCAGGTGATGCCAATATGTGGCCAGAATGAGAATCCACTGGGCTAGACTGAACTCTAATCTTGCCACTCAAAGTGTGGTTTACTGACCAGCAGCATGGCAAAACCTGAGACCTTCTCAGAAATGCAGAATCTCAGGTCCGACTTCCGACTGCAGAATCAGGATCTGCAGTAGCCTCAGGTGATACAATACAAGGCAAAGTCTGAGAAGCACTGAGATTCCCTTCAGCTCTTTCATGATTCTGTAATATTTGGTTGCTTCCTTGCTCAAAAATCTTCAATAGCTCCCCATGCAATCTAAATGCTTCAACTAGATAAGTGACCTCCTATGATGTTTCAGACTCATCATAATCCAACCCAGCCTTCTTTCCAGCCATTCCTTCCTTCGCGTCCTGTTCTCTGGAGACCGCTGTTGTCTCACGGATTCCTGAGCAGCCCTCAGTTGTTTTTGCCTGGCTGGCACGACTCCCCAGTTCTTCCCGGTCATAGACTTCAAAGTCCAGCCCAGACCTTAACTTGCCCCAGCGCACCATGCAATACTAGCTCATATCTTTTCTGCTCTGATTCATTACCTTTGGATTTCTTTTTCTTACCTCCCTACTTAGATTATAAGGTCCTTTAAGACAAGGACTATATCCTACTTAACCTTAAATCCCAAGTGCACACTCAAAAAACATGGTGGACATCCAATAATTGTTTATTTTCAGGGCTTGCTGGAATGAGAAACCAGTGACATGGGAGTCAAATGACATGGATTTTGTAACTGATGCTGTGACTTTCCCTGGGTCTTGGTTTTCTCATATTTAAGGGACTTTGGGGGGCCTTCCAGCTGTGATAGTCTAGGGCTTCGCTGGGGACCCAGTTTTAACCAAGTAATGGTTTCTGAAGATTGAGTCCTCAGCCCTCAGGTATTTTACCAGCAACTGTTTGCACATGTGAAGAGTTTTTAATGTTTGCAATTCTTCATGGCGGCTACAGATATGCCATTTTAGCCTGTCTTTGAAAATAAGCACTGTCCTGTGGGTCTGGAATATAAAGAAGTTAGGGCAAATTCAACAAGAATCAGACAACTGAATGAATGAGAAATTGCATAAATTTGGCCTGGTCTTTCCATTTTCCTATTTGGTTTTCAAGAAAATTTGTTTTTCTTTTTTTTCTCTTAAAATATAGCTTGGGATCACCTGGAAACATGATTTTTGTCCTGTGATTCTTTATGCTCTGAGTTACATAGCTATCTGGTTAACCATAAAAAACATAAAAACCATAAAAAACATCTTTTACAGCCCTTTGCAATTTACAAATTAGTGTTCTCATTTGGCCCCCACATAGCCCTGTGACAGAGACATACAGGGAGTAGCATCGTTCCAATTTGCAGTTGATGAAGCAGGCTCAGAGAAATGATTTGACAGTAATTTGCAGTGTGTTTGGGGGGACTGGTTTCTGTTGCGTCTCCCTCTGAGGCACCTAGGGATACTTAGCAGTCCTGCAGAGTCCTTGGCCCCACCTTAACTGGAATGTCTGGGGAATGAGGCCCAGGATCCTTCAAACTTCATAACACTCTGGGGAAATTCTTAAGCATAACAAAGTATGAGAAATGTTCCCTGCCTCTACAGAAAACGAATCTTAGTCTCTGGATGGCCAAGCTTTCTGGTTTCCACAGGCAAATGCTCTGAAACTGGGTGTATTCTCATAGCCGCCAAGGAGATTTTAAGAAAAGTCACACCACTTTTAAGAAAGAACACACCGCTAAGTGCCACCAGACCAATTGACAGTTTCTCCTCAGAGCAGCCCTGGAATCTTTATTTGGAAATGGTGTGTAGAAGGCCCTGATATTCATTAAGGCTCCTACGGCTCTGTTGAAACCAGACTGGAATGGATTTTCAAAAGGCTGCTGTCAGCAAAGAGAATAAATTGTAATTATATCATCTGACACATTCGGAATGGGGTCTCAGGGCTGCCTCTGTCTGACATGCAGTTTATCTCTGTGGAAAGGCCTCATTTTCCTATCGATAGCAGTGCCCTGAAGCACATCTGAAGTCCTTCAGGTCCTTAGAGGAGAGAGGAAGTCTCAGGGAGAGTCCTCAACATTCTGGTTTTCTGTCTGAGGCCCTGCCACTCACTGATGCTTCCACCTTAGCACATGCCAGGCTATACCTGGCCGTGGCCTTCACCGGTAGCTTTTGAGATAGGACCACCAGAATCCACTAGGAACAGCATCAACGTTAGATAAAGCAGAAATAACAAGCCTCGCATTTTACAGCACTTTTCCATTTGCAAGGCACATACACATCTTTTTATCTCATTAATCCTCACGACAAACCTGTGCGGTGGATGTCATTACCCACATGTTACAGATGATGAGATTGACGCCGAGAGAGATAAAGTACTCTGCTCAATCACGGCTAATGAATCACAGGGCTGAGCAGACACCCACGGGTTCTGATTTCAGACCTGCTGCTCTTTCCACAGTGCACATTAACTCGCCACATTCTCACAAGAGCCCTGCTGAAGCAGGTGTTTCACACTCACTCTCAGATGGCAGACTGAAGGTGGAAGCGGCAAGCCCGAAGTCATACAGTGAGCAAGTGGGGAGGTCGGGATTCAAACCCACTTATCTCCAATTCTAAGGTCAGCTGCTCTTTTATTTCATGATTCTGTCATTTTCTTTGAAGGCTAGAATCATAAATTGTGTTTCTCAAACATTTTTGACATCAACCTATGGTAAGAAACTATCATGGTTCAATGCATTCACACACACACACACACACACACACACACACAAAAACAAAACAAAAGCATTTCAAACTGATGACTCTACTGTCATCCATGCTGTTCTAATCCTTTCATTTACAAAATGCTGGTTATGACCCATTAAATTTGTTTCAAATTTGAAACAAATTTTCATAACCCACTGAAGGCCACAACTAATGCAGTTTGACAACCGCTCTTCAGAATGCTCAAATATTCATTTTTGGTATACTATTTGGTATATATATAAAATACTGGTATATAAAATACTTTGATATATATTTATTATATATATACACTTTGGTATATATATATTTGGTATATATATTTTATATATATATTTGGTATATATATATTTTATATATATATTTGGTATATATATATTTTATATATATATTTGGTATATATATATTTTATATATATATTTGTTATATATATATTTTATATATATATTTGGTATATATATATTTTATATGTATATTTGGTATATATATATTTTATATGTATATTTGGTATATATATATTTTATATGTATATTTGGTATATATATTTTATATGTATATTTGGTATATATATATTTTATATATATTTGGTATATATATTTTATATATATTTGGTATATATATAATATATATATATACTTTGGTATATGTATTATATATACACTTTGGTATATATATATTTTATATATATTATATATATATACACACTTTGGTATATATATAATATATATTATATATATATACACACTTTGGTATATATATAATATATATTATATATATATACACACTTTGGTATATATATAATATATATTATATATATATAAAATACTAGGTCAAAATCACAAATGTGGAGACTAAAACAAATTCGTTGGTGGTAACCATGAGCTTGACCAGCTTGGGCACTGCTGTCTGGTTCCACCTGCTTTTCTCTGGCCCCTGGGGTTGCCTCAGGCTCCTGGCCACCTCTGAGGCCGCAGTGGGGCTGTCAGACTGGCAGTGAGGCCAGCAACCCCGGGGATCCCTGGTAATGAACGCATTCTTCAGCGTTTACCCTTTCCTGACTACCGTGAACAGTAATAAAAATGTGGGCAAACAGAGAGAGTTTAGTGTGTTTATTGCTGCTATTGAGAAAATAATGTGATGATAAACAGGGCCAGTAATGGAAATTGCTTCTAAGAATAAAATTATGTTATTATGAGTTACACACAGCCATTGGAAAGCATTTCGTCTCTCCAAGTGGGAGCTGCCTGGCTGCTTGGAGCTGTTCCGGGGCCTCCCTCCTGGGACCATGATCCTTGCTCCACTTGCCAATTTGAACTTTTAGCCTCATTGACTTCTTGGCTTTGCTGATCTTTGGAAACCAGGTGGCCTGGGGGGCATTGCATTTTAATTAGTGCATTTAATCCCCTGGCTGGTGTGTTGAAGTCTGTTACCTTCCTTCTCAGAGTGTCATTAGGTCTGGATGAGGAAACTCTTCTTCAGTATATGATGAAGGAATTAACTGAGAGCAGAGTTTAAATGCTCTATGTGGAGGAGAATCAGGTTTGACATCAGCTAATAGCCAATCCTGTCATTAACACAGGCATAGGAGTAAAATTAAGCCTTGAGAGCTTAACTCCTGTACTAATTAGAAAGAAAATGACAGAAAAAATATCAGGCTTGAAGAGCTGCGTTGACTTTGATGATGCCCAGGCATTTGCAGGCTAAGCACAGAATGCCCTTGAAACCTTTTCTTTACACTCCATGCATCATTTTACCTTATATTCCTTTGTAAAAATCATGTTTGCTCACATTCACCTTTCTACTGGGAATCTTTCCACTTTCAGCTTCACCTGTCAAAATCTTGCTCATTCTTCAATGTCCATCCCAAATGTGGTGTCCTAGAGGAGGCCATGCTAACCCCCATGGAGCAATTCCTTCCTGTGTCATTCCCACATACCAAGGACCCTCTGTTAGGGAACTTGTCATGGCCTTCTGAGTATCAAGCTAATTGCATTACGTCCCTTGTCAGATCATAAGCTTGTCAGTTCAAACTCTGGTCCTGATTCATCTCTGTTCCCTTTACAGAGGCTGGCTCAGGCTACGTCAGAAGCCAGCTGGGTGTGTGGTAGGGCAGCTGATCTAAATCAAATGTAATTAACTATAGCATCTCTATTATGCATGATGGGGTTCGGACTGGGGCTAGGGTAAGGCAAGAGACGCACCTAGCATGCGAAATCTACAGAAGCACTTGCAGGACTCTGAGAGCATCTCCTTAAATTTTACACCCTAGGCATCTCTCTTGCCTTACCCCAATCCTGGCTTTGGTGAGTGAAGTGGGAAAAGCATGGCAGTCTCCCTTGAAGAGGCATTTGCTGGACTCCTTTTGCAATGATGGTGTACTCTTCTATTGTGAGGATTCTTATAATCAATTGAGAAGAGCCCCCTTGCCTCTGCTGTTGTTCTCTTATAGGCTGTACTTCTGCAGCTTCCCTCCTTATCCTAATCCCATGGGGTGGAAGGTAGTCAATTAGTCAGGTCCAGGTTTGGCAAGAGCTTTGGACTTCATTCCTAGTGGAACTGTAACACTTCACAGTTGCTGACCAGGAAGGCAACATGATTTGATTTGCATTTTCAAAGATCACTCTGGCTTATGTGTAGCCTGGATTGTTCACGACCCAGAATTCTGCGTAGCACTATCCACCCCTCACATATGTAACTACCTCTTTTAGACAAAACACAAATGTTTGTAACATACAGAGTGTGTAGAGAACTCCTCAGTTTGTAGATATTCATGTATTTTTTTTCTTGGCTAAAAACTTACCTTTAACTTGTAAAAAAGGTTCTGATTTTTGTTTGGAGCAAACATTTATGATGCTCTTAATAAGAGTTGTAAATTGTCTCCTTTTCCTCCTCATTGGTCATCAAGTTCATAGCACTTCCATGCTGTTTTACGTGCACACATTAAGTATTTTGGTTTTGGCTGTGCCCTTTCCCAAGAAAATTAAATGTACGTCAAGTGGCTGTAGGAGCAGGTGCCATTTCTTTGGATTTGTCACAGAGGAAAACATGTTATATACGGGTGTTCAATTTTATTTGATGTTTGGAATAGAAAACATCTTTAGGGACAAGAACAAACTCTCACAGACCTTGAACATTATCCAATATAAAATCCCCTCTTGGGGACTGTGATCTCTGGATCTTACTGCAGCCACAGTGGGGAGCCAGCAGAGATGGGTTTGGATGCCCTCCTGAATATGTTCCCCCTTCATAATCGCCTTCTGTAGAAACCTCAACCCCCAACCCCCAATCTTCTTTTCTTTCTCTTTTGGTCTAAGAAAGTAAGTTGAGCAAAGCAAAACTGAGTTATTTGGGTGGTAAGAGAGGAGTAAGGGGAAAAAAAGGCATATGTTTTGTGTGTGCATGTGTTTTAATTTCTTTCTGTGATGGAGATGAGTTTACCAAAGGGTGAGGCTTCTACTCTAAGATAGTGGTTATCTAACCAGGTTGACATTATCACCTGGGGAATTGGTTGAAAGGACAGTCCCAGATGGTTATGGGATTGAATTGTGTACCCTCCAAATTCTTATGTTGAAGTTCTTCTACCCCCCAGAACGTCAGATGTGACCTTGTTTTAAAATAGGGTCTTTGCAGATATAATTAGGAAAGTTAGTTTACGGTCACACTAGATTTAACTCAGCATGACTGGTGTCCCCAGAAATAGGAAATTTGGAGACAGGCATGCACTCAGGGACAATGCTTTGTAAAGACCAAGGCAGTCATCATGGTGTTAGAGCAGAAGCCAGTGATGCCGAAGACCACCGTGAACCCGGTGAGGGGAGAGGCCTGTGGGATGAGGGGAGAGGCCTGTGGCAGAGGCTTCCTCACAGCCTCAGAAGGAAATGAGCTGCAGACATCTTGATCTCAGGCTTCCCGCCTCCAGAACTGCGAGACAGGTTTCTGCTTTGAAAGCCTCCCAGGGTGTGGTGCTTTGTTTCAGCAGCCCCAGCAAATCCATACACCCTGAGCACAATCTCTGAGGCCAACCATCTGAACTCTTCAGGAGCCCTTCAGTGGCATATGAGGATGGGGGTGGGGGTGTCCATTCCTTCTGCCCTGGCTGCTGTTCCCAGGCAGCTGCAGACACCCTCACATTGGAGCTTCTGCGTCCTCCCTGACTCACTCAGTGTTTTCAGAGGTCTTGTGGGATGTGTGGACATTTTGCAACCAGCAGATGAGTCAGTCAGTCAAGATGAGATTGTTCACGCATTAAAATAGACTTTGTTGACATTCCTCTGGTTACCAAGAAAAAAAAAATGCTTGTGTACCATCCTACTACATAATGTCATGTACGAAAAAGCAAACGTACCACTTTGTTCTCAGCACCTAGTTTCCAAAGTTTTGTAAAGACAGTAGTATTTCTAATTTCAAAGAATTTGAATGTACTTTGAAAACTTATGGCTTCCTGGGTTGCTAGTTAACCACAAATGCCCATCAATCAATGAGTGAGTCGATAAAGAAACTGTGGTATGTATATATGATGGAATACCACTCAGCCATAAAAAGGAATGAATTAACAGAATTTGCATGACCTAGATGAGATTGGAGACTATTATTCTAAGTGAAGTAACTCAGGAATGGAAAACCAAACATTGTGTGTTCTTACTAATATGTGGGAGCTAAGCTATGAGGACACAAAGGCAAAAAGAAACTGCTCTTCATTCTAAAATCTCTACTAAGGCATTTAGTATTCTTTCTGACAAACAAGTCCCACCAGGCCCACTTTTGTTTCTTCTAGGACTCAGTAAGAAAAGGAGACAAACTTCTTCCCAGACAAGGCCAGTTAACAGTGTATACATAGAAACCGAAAGCTGGAGGGAGATTTTAATTTTTCTGCTGGCCAATCTGACCTCTGAGACCAGGCTACTTGTCCGACAGCACTGGCTTTGCCATAGTTATCATTGCAGTCTTTTTTCGTAAGTCTGTCCCAGCACATTTCAACATTCTTTGACTCACCCTTTAGGCTGGAATTTATCAGGCTTGTTCTGAGCCCAAAGGTGATTTTTTTTTCTGCTAAAAGTTTGGTAAATTTCTGCCCAGCCATTTTTATCCTGCTGAAGCATGAAACAGAGTTATCATGTTCTGAAAATTGTTTAGATGCTTTCCACCCACCTCCAGCCACATAACAGGAGCTGTTTTCCCTTTTTTTAAGCAAAAATTTTCCATGGCCTCTTCTGAGTACAAGAACTGCCTCACTGTGACACTGGGAGACTTTTTCCCTTGCCTGAAGCAGCCCAGGAGAAGGCGCATGGGCTTGGTAAAAGGTAGGCTTGAGTTTGAGTCTCACTTTTCCAGTCGCTAGTTGTGTGATCTTGGGCAAGGTATTTAACCTTTTAAAGCTTGGCTTTCCTTACTTATAAAATTGGATAATAAACACTTTTCAGACTGATCTTGAGTATTCGAGTTTATATATGTAAAACGACTGAGGATGTGGTTCTCAAACCTGTATGCCTGGAGAGCTGTTTTATGTTTCTGTTTTTGTTTTAATGGACTTTATTTTTCAGAGCAGTGTTAGGCTCACAGCAAAATTAGGTGGAAGGTGCAGAGATTTCCCACACACTCTCTGCCTCTACACATGTACAGCCTCCTCAGCTATCAACAACCCCCATCAGTGTGCACTTTTGTTGCAATGGATGGACCTACACTGTCACACCATTATTACCTACAGTTCATAGTTTACATCAGGGTTCATGTTAATGTTAATGTTCTGTGGGTTTAGACAAACATATAATGACATGTATCTACAGTATAGTATCATACAGAGTGTTTTCACTGCTCTACAAATTTCCTATGCTTCACCTGTTTATCTCTCCCCACAAATCTGGCAACCACTGATCTTTTTACTGTCTCCATAGTTTTGCCTCTTCCAGAATGTTGCAGTTGGAATTATATAGTACGCAGCCTTTTCAGATTGACTTCTTTCACTTAGTAACGTGTATTTTTGTTTCCTCCATATCTTCTCATGGCTGGAAAATTCATTTCTTTGTAGCCCTGACTAACATTCCATTGTCTTGATATACCATAGCTTATTTATCCATCCACCTACTGTAGGACATCTTGGTTGCTTTCAAAGTTTGGCCAGTATTCATAACACTGATATATATATCCACATGCAGGTTTTTGTGTGGATATAAACTTTCAGTTCCTTTGGGTAAATACTAAGGAGCATTAATGCTGGATTATATGGTAAGAGTATGCTTAGTTTTGTGAGAAACTACCAAAGTGTCTTCCAAAGTGACTGTACCATTTTGCATTCCCACCTGCAATGAACCTGAGTTCCTGTTGTTCTGTATCCTCACCAGCATTTGGTGTTATGCTCTGGATTCTGGGCATTCTAATAGGCATGTAATGGTATGTCACTGTTGTTTTAATTTGCATTTCCCTGATGACATACGATGTGGAGCATCTTTTCATATGCTTATTTGCCATCTGTCTGTCTTCTCTGGTGAAATGTCTGTTAAGGTCTTGGTTGGTTGTTTTCTTATCATTAAGTTTTAAAATTTCTTTGTATTTTTGGTCAGCAGTCTTTTATCAGATATGTCTTTTGCAAATATTTTCTCTCAGTCTGTGGCTTGTCTTTTCATTCTTTTGACAGTGTCTTTTGTGAAACTGAAATGTTTAATTTTAATAAAGTTTAGCTTATCATTTCTTTCTCTCATGTATCAGGCCTTTGGTGTTGCATCTAAAAAGTCATCACCATACCCAAGGTCACCTAGATTTTCTGTTAGGTTATCTCACTAGGGGAGCTTTTAAAACAAAACTGCCCTAGACAAGATGAATTTCATTTTCTGGGTAGTGAGGCTACACATCTGAATAATTTTTAAATGCCCCGAGACTCTGAAGCTCTGTGAAGGTTAAGGACTAGTGGGTGTAATAAAGATGAACTTCAGAAGCGTTATGCTAAACAAGAGAAGCCATATAAAAAAGACCATATTCAGTATGATTCCATACGTGTAATATTCTAGAAATGAAAAAACTAGTGACAGGAATCACATCAGTGGTTGTTGGGGCCAGAGTTGGGGAAAGGGATTAATGTAAATATACATGGGGAAATGTTTTGGGGTAAAAATGTTTATAAATTGATTTGTTAATACTCATTTACCTATATATCTCAAAAAGGTAAATTTTATTGTATGCAAATTGTGTCTCAATTAAAAAATGAGCTAGTAGGATAGGTTCTCCGTAGCCATTGTTTTGATAATGATGATGATGATGTTGCAGGAAGAAGGTAGCAGGTGTTTGAAAACAATTTCCGAAGGTGGTAATTTTGATGAGGACCAGCTTGAAATTCCTGAGGCATTACAAGATAGGTAGCTATAAATCCATAATTTGAAATGTGCACATTAAAATGAATGCTATTTGACATGTTTTAGTTCCAGATGTTCAGGTAAGCATGTCAAATGAGGCTTGCTGACTCTTTCACTGCTAATGAAGAATAAATATCAGATGACTGGAAGGAGTGTTAACATGAAGATGAACACTGGGGACATATTTGAGCCGAGTTATCTGAACTCCCTGAGGCTTCCAAGAAAACAATCACAGAGAGGCTGAGACTCTTGGGCAATGCTTCCTAGGTCCCTTTTCTGCTGGGACCAGAAGAATGGAGCTTTTAAAAACTCAGATTTGCAAAAAAAAAAAAAAAAAAAGTCTTGAAATGTGACATGTCTGAAGTGCAGAAATGTAGGAAGTGGAGATCAGCAAAGGCCCCTGGTGGAGGTTTCAGGCGGAGATGTGTCAGAGCTTTTGCTCAAGTGCTATTATCCAAACACAGGGTCCTGTTCTGCTGGTGACTAAAACTTGTGTTGCATATTGGCTTGCTTCTTTGGAATTGTGGTTCTCTAGCACAAAACAGGCCAAAGTGGTTCTCACCTCTTTTTTTCCAGTCGTAGCCTTTGACAAGTGATTTAAACTTTCAGAGTGTTAACTTCCTCATCTAAAAATGAGGAGGATGTTACCTACTCTGCAGGTTTATTTGAAGAAGTAGAGCTGATGAAGTACAAAGTGCTTGGCACTGTGCCTGGCACATGAAAACAACATTTTATATTTAATGAGTCAAACCATGTCCCAGGCACTGTTTCTCTTGGTTTACCTGAATTATTAATTAATTTTTTTACCACAACCTTATGAGGTATGTATCATTGTTATTGTCCCATTTTATTAATAAGGAAACTGACGCATAGGGAGGTTGGTAATTTGGCCAAGGGTGGATGGAAACAGCATAGCTCCACATCCTGTGCTCTTAACCACTCAACTTTACCCTCCTGGTGCATGTTGTATGTTTGCAATAAATGGTGGGAATATGCAGGAAGCTCAGTATCATTAATCTATCTTTGAGTAGGACTGATGCATCACGATTTGCTAGATACCATGCTAATCTGTGTACATGCATGCGTATGTAGTAGGTGCAGGCAGGAAGTTTTCACAAATGAAATGCATTGAATGTCACAGCAAGGCATAAAAACCTAGCTTGAATCCCCATCAGCCCTTCCCAAGGTGTGACATTAGGCAGGTCACTTGATCTCTTTGAGCCTTTATTTCATGTCTGTGAGACAGGAATATTTCTACCTATCTCTCCAGAGGGTTGTGAGAGTTAAATAAAACAATGTATGCAAATGTACCTAGCAGATTGTCTAATATACATAGGAGATTGGCAAATATATATTTTTAAGATTAAAACTTGAAGAAACTCTCAAGAGAAGCTTGTAGCCTAGCAAGATGAAGAGAGATCATATTTTGGGTGTGGTCTCGCAGTTTCTATTTGACTGCTGATGCTTCACAGTCATAGCTCTCATCCCTGTTCTGCTTTCTGTCCTCCAGAGTAAGGGAGGAGGATAGCACTCACTTCTAAAGTGAGAACCCTGGGCTTGCAAACAGAGTGGCCTTGCATTTGGTCACTGAGGCTCTGAGTCCCCTGGCTCTGTGCCCAGGATGATGCCTTGCATTGAGGATATGCCAGGGAAGGAGGAGGCATGATCCCTGTTCTCAAGGAACTTGTCAACCAGCTGTGGGTGGCAAGGCTCAGACTGCATTTGAGGATGGTTAGGCAGTACCAGTAGTTGTTCATCCTTGTATCTCCAGCACCTGGTCAAGTGCCCAGTATATAGTGGATGCTTCATAAGTGTTGAACAGATAGAGTCCTGCAAGATAGGGTGTCAGGTGCTCAAGAGGGCTGCAAACTGGAGATGCAAGATGCAAAGTGGGCTAAATGACTAAGCGTTTGGGTTTCTGGGCTTTGGGACTTCTCTTTATGGGTACAACCAAGTCTCCTCTCTCCTTGCCGGCTGCTCTGAGGTGCTACTTACTGCACTGGGTGTTGGCAATTTCCTCTAGCAGATGCTTCAGGAACAATGGAGAGGAAGTTTCCTTTGCGTGCTGGAAGAATCCCTGTCAGTGAACAAAGAAAACACACCCAGGCTGGTGACATCTGATTTCATGAAAGCCTTCCAGGCTGCACCTGTGGTGCTTGGAAAGGCCAGTGGGCAGAACGCCAACACACATTCAGAAAACCTGCATGTCATCACCTAGCTCTGTGACCTGAGGCAAGCCACACTTTGCAGGACTTCAAATGCCTCACCTCATAAATCCTGATCTTCCAGTGCTATGACCAGCTACCACATATTGTGGGCCTGCTATGTCCCAGGCCCTGTCCTAGGGCATTTGCCTGTGTTATGTCTAAGTTATTCTTAGACCCACCTCACAAATTTGGGGCCCCCATGTAGAAGGTGAGGCCTCTGGACTCAGGACAGAGCTCTTGGAGGAGAACCTGCCTCCTACTTCCCTGCTCAGCTTCCCACACCTGCAGTGGCCTTCTGAGATGACGGCTCTGCTGACTACGAGGGGGTGCTTCCTACACAATGACCTGTTCCTTCTCTCTGATTCACATACTCAGCTATTTATTAATGACAAGATATATCCATTTTGTGCATCAGAAGAAAAGCAAACTTTCATAAAACTTGTCATTCAGGACATCCCCGGGGATCAGCTGAAGAAGCCACTGTGGGGGGCTGGGATGAGGCCCTGGCCAGCCCCTGGCTCTGTGTTCCATCTTCTATGTGACTCTGGGTGAATCACTCTCTCTCTCTCTCTCTCTGGGCCTCAGTTTTCCCATTTATAAAGTGGTGATGATAATCTTTGCTTAGTTTTTAAGACTTCCAGGTTAGCAAAACTGAGACAGTGCTTCTGAAAGGTCTTGAGGTTTTAAAATAATTCTTGTGACATGAGCAGACTTTGGTGGCCTGGAGAAAGGGTCTTTGTTCCTTAAAATGCACCCTTTGCTCGTTATAGTCTGAAGTCTCCTTTCCAGAGGCCCTCATCCTTTTCTTTCCTCTCTGGGGAGAACTCACTCTTTAAGTGCCAATCTCACCTCCCTCATGCTAGAGGTGGGAATTGGGATCCCTGGAGGAGATGATTCTTGAACTGGGATTCCAAGGCAGCTGGTAGTGGCCTGGAGCAGAGGAGAATGCTGTTTCCCACACACTGAAGCTGAAAATTCTTAAAAAGCCATCCATCCACGACCACAGCAATATGTCTGTCTCTTTCAATTAGAATGTGAATTCCTGGAGGCCAGAGATGACATGTCATCTATTCCTGTATCCTCAGCACCTAGCGTAGGACCCTGCACAGAGTAAGCACTTTATGAAAATGCACGGAAAGGAATTAAGTTGAATGAAATCATTGAAACACCAAGACAGCTGCTGGACCGGGCAGTAAAAAAAGCCCTGCCAAGCCTGGGTGGAGATCATTCTTGAAAGCTGGTGCATGTGGGGGGTGGGAAGTGGAGGGAGGCTTATTCTCTCTGACAAATAGATGGAGACTGTTTTCCTATACCCTTGGGGTTTAATCTTTTCTTTTGAATCTTGCAAGCCCATGGCATTGAGTGCTGAAACCCATTACAGAGCAATTGTCCTTGGAGCTCAAGTTCCCTTACAATTCTTTTCATGGGAGGCTCATATGATGGGTGCCAACATTACTCCATGAATCATAGACACTCCTGCTTGAGGCTCTTAGAAATGTTTTTCACCTGCCTGGCTCCACCAAGCAATAGAACTTTATTCCCCTTTGTGCACTCTGAATGCCCTCATCTTCAAGAAAGGGGCTTTCCTCAAAAGCCTCCTTCTTAGAGGAGGAGTTTTTAATCAAATACAGAAAAGGCCATAGACCTGAGTTAGAGACACTGTGGGGACTGATGTAATTGAAGTAGTGCAAGAATCTGATTCTATGAATCACAGATTCAAGGCGTGCGAGGTCAGGAGGCAACTGTGGACAGGACTCGAGTAGCTGGAAAGCACAGCCATGCAGAAGTAGGTTTTAGCCAGTGCCTGAGATGAACCCACTGCAGTCCTGGAATCATGGGATTGTAGGGGTCCCTTTCTTCTCTGCCAATCCCATTCCTCACCATTTCCCCTATCTATGAGCCCCTGTTCCAGTGTTTCTAAGTGCACAGAGCTCCCTGAGTCTGGGCGCTCCTGTCATGAGTCCTTTCCTCCTGCTACAGCCTGGTTTGAACACCCTTTCTGGTGGTCCTTTGCCTGGAGAGCTCTTAGAAATTCTTTATTATTTAGATAAGATATCAGCCTGACTGGAAATTCTCTTGGACTTCCAGCCCGTCAGGGTGTTCCATCTTTGCACCTCTGTCTATCAGAGCACATTAAATTTATTAATTGGCTATTTGTTTCCCATAGTGAGTTCTGAAAGAGCTGGGAATGATGTGAACAAAGTTGATTTTTCAGAAAGGTCATTCTGCTGGCTTTTGCAGGAAGTATTGCTGCTAGGGTGAAGACCCAGGGCAGGGAGAAGAGATGGGAAGCTATTGGAGTAGTTCAAGGGGAAGAGCGAAAGTTTGCCATGAGGATATAAAATGAACAGCAGTGTTTGTTTGGAGAATGGTGCAGGATGAAGGAAGAACCTAAACACCTCCTACATGACGGAATGTTTTTAGGAAGCCTGCTGGATGTGCTACAGAGAACAGAATGGAAGGGACCTAGGGACTTAGGGGGTTTTCTACTGACAGGCAATGTGGCTGCAAAAGTTCTCAACAAACAAAACGAAAACACTTTATCTGATTTTTGCTGAGGAGTTTCTCTAGCCGAGCATAAAGCCCTGGCATAGTGAGTACCTTTGCTCTAAGGCTGCCGATCTCCTTTACTCTCCCAAAGTTCTCTTGCTTGTCCAAGCCAGATACACTACCATTCCCTTCCCAAGAGATGTGGGTGGACAACACGTTCCATCCAAAAGCCTCTGCTCCCACACTTCCCATGGCCTCTAGGGATCTATGATCAAGTTCTGCTTGTTCTTAAAGGCTCAGCCCAAATGTCTCCTCTTCTATAGGATTAGAAGTACTCCCTCTCCCCTTCCTGTGTCCATGTGTTCTCATTGTTCAATTCCCACCTATGAGTGAGAATATGTGGTGTCTGATTTTTTGTTCTTGTGATAGTTTACTGAGAATGATGATTTCCAATTTCATCCATGTCCCTACAAAGGACATGAACTCATCATTTTTTATGGCTGCATAGTATTCCATGGTGTATATGTGCCACATTTTCTTAATCCAGTCTGTCATTGTTGGACATTTGGGTTGGTTCCAAGTCTTTGCTATTGTAAATAATGACGCAATAAACATACATGTGCATGTGTCTTTATAGCAGCATGATTTCTAGCCCTTTGGGTATATACCCAGTAATGGGACGGCTGGGTCAAATGGTATTTCTAGTTCTAGATCCCTGAGGAATCGCCACACTGACTTCCACAATGGTTGAACTAGTTTACAGTCCCACCAACAGTGTAAAAGTGTTCCTATTTCTCCACATCCTCTCCAGCACCTGTTGTTTCCTGACTTTTTAATAATGCTAGATGACGAGTTAGTGGGTGCAGCGCACCAGCATGGCACATGTATACATATGTAACCTGCACATTGTGCACATGTACCCTAAAACTTAAAGTATAATAATAATAAATAAATTAATTAAAAAAAAGAAGTACTCCCTCTCATAGTGAAAAGTTGCATATATAGAATATTGACATTTTCACCTGCCCTGTGATCTCAGCAAGTTCCTTCAGCCTCAATTTCTTCATTTGTAAAATAAAAATAATCAAGAACTGCTACTTCATGGGTTGTCAGGATTAAATGGAAAAATATGGAGCATTTAGCACTCTGCCTGCTTATAATGGGCATTGAATAAGTTATCTACTTTATAAATATCGGATATTAAAAAAAGACGTGTTTTATTTCTTTCTTTGGTATCCTCAAAGCTGATTTTAAGCAGGTGTTAGTTCTTCCATACATTGGAGTTGTATAGGCATGTGCTTTAAGCTATTTCTTCCTCTTTGATAATTATTTTTGCACCCCACTCTCTAGAGCCCCAACCTGACAGAACACTTTTTTTCTAGTAGATATCTGGAATTACTCTTGAAATGAGTGACATAAAAATCTCAAGCCCAGCCTCTCTGTAGGAATGAGGGAAGATCATTGTTTTAACTCCTTTTTGCTAAGAAGAGCTACGGGGATTTGAAAATGTGACACATAAACCCAGATATACTCAGGGACAAGAGAACTAACAAAACAAATTAAAGAGTGGGAGTGAGGTGAATGTGTGTGAGAGATGTGAGTGTGGCTGTGTATAAGTGTGAGTGTGCACATGTGCATGTGTGAGATTGTGGGTGCATGTGAGCGTATGAGAGTGTGGCTGTGCATGAGTGTGGATGTGTGCACATGTGTGAGTGCAAGTGGGTGTGTGAGTGCATGAGAGACGTGAGTGTGTGGCTGAGTGTGTGGCTGTCTGAGAGTGAGTGTGTGCACGGGCATGTGTGAGTGTGAGTGTGCAAGTGTGAGTGAGAGTATGTGGGTGCAGCTGTGTATTTGTGCACACATCCGTGTGTGTGTGTATGAGAGCATGTGAGTGTGCATGGGTAGCTGTGTATATGATCGTGAGTGTGCACACGTGCACGTATGTGTGTAGCTGTGTATGTGTGCACATGCATGTGAGAGTGTAAGTGTGCATGAGTGTATGAGAGTGTGGGTGTAGCTGGGTATAAGTGTGTACACATGCATGTGTGTGCGAGTGTATGAGAGTATGTGAGTATGTGGGTGGCTGTGTATGAGTGGGAGTGTGCACACGTGCACATGTGTATGAGTGTGTGTAGCTGTGTATGAGTGTATGCACATGCATGTGAGAGTGTAAGTGTGCAGGAGTGTATGAGAGTGTGGGTGTAGCTGGGTATGAGTGTGTGAACATGCGTGTGTGTGCAAGTGTGTGTATGAGTATGTGAGTGTGTGGGTGGCTGTGTATATGAGTGTGAGTATGCACACATGCACGTATGTATATGAATGTGAGTAGCTGTGTATGAGTGTGTGCACATGCATGTGTGAGTGCAAGTGTGCAAGTGTGTGAGTGCATGTGTGGGAGTGAAAGTGCATGAGCGTATGAGAATGTGTAAGTGTAGCTGTGCATGAGTGTGTGTACATATGCATGTGTGAGTATGCAAGTGTGTGTATGAGTGTGGATGTTGCTGTTTATGAGTGTGCACGTTTATGTGTGTGTGTGAGTGTATGAGAGTGTCGGTGTAGCTGAGTATGCACATGTGTATGTGTGAGTATGAGTGTGCGTGAGTGTATGAGAGTTGTGTGTGTAGCTGTACATGAGTGTGTGTGTACATGCATGTGAGTGTATGCAAGTGTGTGAGTATAAGAGTGGGTGTAGCTGTTTATGAGGGTGCACATGTGCATGTGTGAGAGATCAAGTGTATAAGAGTATGGGTGTAGCTGTGTATGAATGAGTGTGAGCACATGCATGTGTGGATGTATGCAAGTGTGGGAGTGTATGAATGGGTGGGTGTAACTGTTTATAAGTGAGTGTGCACATGTGTGAATGCGAGTATGTGTATGAGTGTGTGGGTGTAGCTGTGTATGAATGAGTGTGCACATGTGCATGTGTGAGAGTGCTAGTGTGTGTATGAGTGTGTGGGCATAGCTGTGTATCAGTGTGTGCATATGCACGTGTGAGAGTGTGAGTATATGAGCGTGTGGGTGTAGCTGTGTATGAGTGAGCACATGTGCATGTTTGCGAGTGTGAGTGTGCATGAGTGTATGAGTGTGTGGGTGTAGTGTAGCTTTTTATGAGTGTGCACAGGTGCATGTTGAGTGCGAGTGTGTGTGAATGTATGTGTGTGGGGTGTGTGGAGGAGGAGGGACAAGAGGGTACCACAGGGAGCACGTGATCAACAGCACAGAGCTGAGCACAAAAGTGGCCCTCAAATACTTGTACATTGTCCTTCTTCCTCCCTCTCTGGGTGGAATCTTTAGGACTGTGAAAACAAAATGCCCTGAAAATACCTCAGCAGGAGAGCTGCTGATACAAGAGAAATTCAGCTGATAAAACGTGGCTGGGCAGCAGAGAAGCCACTTGGCGGAAGTCCTTGGATTCTTGCTACCCACATTGGTTCCAGAACTAGCCTCCTGTCCGAAGCTAAGATCTGACTCACTCTGGAATGGCCTCCAGTGACCTGTTCTCTGAATGTCATTATCCATTTTTGGTGCCAACCCTAGTTTTCAGAGGTCTGTTAACAGGCCTGGCCCAGCGCTGTTCTGGTTCTGCCAAATCACAGTGTGACACTTCCTATTTTCTTTTCATCTTTGACTCCTCCAAACTGTTACTCCCTTAGGAAAGTGGTCTTGGAGGAGCTGCTTAACCTCTCTTGACTTTAGTTTTTGAAAGACGGTGGGATGACCTCCAAAGTTTCCTCCTGTTCTGATAATCTTTGGCTACATCATGATCTCCACCACTGGAAGACTTTTTCCCACACAGAGCTCCTTTTCAGAGCAGAGCAGATGACTTCCCTCTGCAGAATGACCCAGGCCACCACATCATCCCCTGGGAAGCCTCTTGGCTTCATGCTGGAGAGTTTCTTCCAGTCTCGCAGTCCTCTGGCAAGGCTATGATGCACACCCACGGTCTTCTTCACTACCTGATTGCTCACAGGTTCTCTTTAGGAAATCTCATAATCCTGGCTCCCACACTTATAATGAGAAAATGCTTTCCAAGACAGAGTCTTTCCTTTAACCTTTACATGAAAATAAGACAACAGATGTGGGACGATTCTGAAATTGTCTCTTTGCCCTATGAGAAAAAGTGTGTGGCACAGATTGAAAACAAAGCTCTCTAACTGAGGCAACATAGAAAGTATTTCATTCTGGCTTCAGAGGCCCCTCTACCAGCAGAAAAATAAAACATCTTAGGAATAATTCAGTCATGTTTTTGAACTGCCTCTTAGCATTGCCTGGAACAAATATCCTGGATATCTTTGAGAACAGGAAAGTGCAGTGGGAGGGACTATCTTGAAAGGAGATCTAGTGTCCTAAGGCCCTTCTGTCCAGCAACTGGAGCCTGGATCCTGTGGAGATTTTGCTTTCAGAAGTGGTAGGTATTTTCTCCCACTCAAGTCAGATTTAGAGCAATAGAGAGTGTTCCAGTTCCCACATTGTACTCCTGCCATTAACCTATGATCACTTGGAATCCATTCTGCATCCCTTCCTCCATAGGATGGCCATGAGATCCTGAGAACTGCCTTTATCCTCAGCTTGAGGAATGGGCCCTAAGTTGCCTAATTCCAATACAGGCAATATTACTGCCTTAGAATAGTAATTGATATGTGCTACCCAGGCCTAAATCAATCAATCAGTCCATCCATCCATCCATCCATCCATCCATCCATCCATCCATGGCTGTCTTCTGGCCATGGGGATTAATTTTCTAATCACCTCATGATCCATTTCAGATCATTGAGAAGTGAGGGAGAAATGTGTTGGAGAACTTGGGGAGTTGCTTCCTTCTCTCTTTTAGCCTCTGGGAAATACCACAGTGATTTTGCCTCTGTGAGCCTGAAAGTGAACTCAGTGCATAGAGGAAAAGAGCTGAGTGACTCGCAGAAAAATAGCCCATGACGCTAGGCTCAGACAACCAGGAAGCCTGCTCTGCTTCTGGGCTTCCCATTATGCGAACCAAAACATTTTTTCATTATTTAAATTAGATATATTGTTTTTCTATTATATGCAACATAAAACAAATTAACTGATATGGGGGGATTATAAACTTTGTGGGGAGAAGGAAGAGTGAAATAAAGAAGACTTCCAAGGAGAGATGTAGGCATAGTGTGTTTTGGGAAATTGGAGGTGGTTCTACAGGTAGGAGTAATTCCAGTCATTCCAGAAGGACCGATTTGTACACTGAACATTGTGCTCCTTGAAGGCTCTGTGTCGTCATCCATGAATCTCTAGTGCGCAGCACAGGGCCTGACATACTTTGTGAATGAATAAATCAATGAATCAATCAATCAATGCATGTATGCCTCTTCTGTTGCCCCAGGCCTTGCAGATCAGCAGTTACATGAAAAGTTGAGAAAAGGCAGCAGTGAGTACATCAGAGCAATCAGTTGCCAATTTCAGGACAGTAGAGGCCAGAATGAGGTAATTCATAGTCCTCTCTGATGACAGAGACTGATCTGGAGAGACCCTGAAGAAACTGGAACATGATGGGACCTACAGTCAGAAGAGCAGAAGAGCAGCATGGAATAAATATTCGTAGAAGTAATGCCTGTTAAACCTGTTTTAGACATGTTTCATTAAGAAACTTGCAGGCTTGAAAGAATTGCAGATCTGCCTGGTGGGTATGTTTCCCTGGGGTGGTGGGATGGCTCAAGCCCTGTGAAGAGTGACAGTCCCATGAGATTTCCCAGAAGGTGGCTCCAGGAGAGCTCCGGCCCAAGGACTCCCAGAGTAATTATAGTATCAACTGCATTATCAGCATCAGCCAAGCCTCCTGAGAAGAATGAAATCAATCTCTATCATTTTGCTTTTCTATCTTTACCAACTGCAAGTGCAGAAACCAACTGGGGATAGCCTAGAATTTAACATGTGCTTACCTCTTTTGTGGGCATCATTGAAATTGGAGAGCTCAATTAAGACATCCAGTTGCCAATATAAAATTCACTGATTCCTGGAGAGAGGATTTGAGATCTTACACTTCCCTTCCATCACCTTTGGCATCTAACTCCATCAGTCATCTATTTTCTCTTCTGTTTCTGAGCCCTGTGCTCTGTACTAGTGCCTTGCTTTCAGTGCATGGATACACCTGCATCTCTATCTTAGCACACCACAAACTCCAATATTTCTTCAACCACATTTCCCTCTCGTTTATGCCTCCTTTTCCTCCTGTATATCATCATCTAAATTCATGGATCTAGCCTGGACCTAGACTCCAGGTGCATTGTCTCATTCCTGTACCTTCAAAGACTGTCTGCCCTTGAGCTTTTATTCCAACCACTCCCCAAAACAGCTCTTACCTGGGACAACCATAACCTCTGGGTTGCCTGGCTTACTGTGTATTAACATTGCAAAAAATATGTGGATGACAATACAATCATTATCAAACTGGGACACCTTTCAAAACCTTTCTCAGAGCAAATGAGGGCGGGCTCTGTAACATGTATAACATGACTCTCCAAGGAGAACTGGGATAAGGGGTGCTCTAACAGTGAAGTAAGTTTACAAATGTTTGTTCATTTACGGGTTATAAAAATGTGGCTGGGAGAGGCAAAACAACTTGTTCAAGGTCATAAGGCATGGATTAGGACTTGAAACCAGACCTCTGGACTCTAATCATTCATGTAGAGCTCACTGTATACCAGGCACTGTTCTAAGCACTTTACAACTATAACCCTCATAGCAACTCTAGAAAGTAGGTGCCGTGCCTCACATCCACATTTTACAAATAATAAAACCGAGTTAGAGATCAGTAAGTGTATTGCCCATGGCCACAGAGCTAACAATGGAAGAAGTTAGACTTGACTATAGAACCCACTGGTTAACTACTATGCCATGCAACCTTTCCATGGTCTTACTTTTTACTGTTTATCCTGGATCTTTCCAACCAGGGTATGTGATATGCCCCAGGTGGTTAAAGGTGTTCCCAGGTATTAATCATCTTTGTCCCAGGGACAGTTAGGTGGCGCTTGAGGTAGTTATAGCTTCTAGATTGGTCCCCTGTCCCTGGGAGCTGCCTTTACCCTTTACTCCAGTGGGCCACAGACATTTTACGTGTACTACCTGATGTGCAATAGTTTGGTAAGTATTGTCCATGGAATGGCAAAATTAAGATAAATGCTCTGCAAATACTTGTTGATTTATCCAAACAGTATGCTATTATGTTGTATAGGAACCTTTCAAAAATCTTATCATAGTCACTATAAAGTTTGCAATAGCAGTGGGATGAGGTGTAGGTAGGTATAAGGGAAAGAGGGGATGGGAATGAAGGAAGAGATTCTGAAAGAGTGTCCATTGCAAAGGAGTTTGTGTTCAGTTTGTTTTTATGTATACACCTCCTGCTGAATTTCCCATAAGAATAACCTTACTTTAAAAATGTTCCATTGAGGTCAAACTCACAATTAATTGTATAGAATCCCAGTATAAAATAAGATAAACATGCTTCTAAAACAGAACTACTAAATGCAGAAAAGGGGTCATACCACGTACTTATTTTATAACCTGGTGTTAGCTGATTTCCCCCAAGACAGAGATTTTAATAATTAAGAGTATTTCTGAAAGCATAAATTGTTGCTAATTAATATAATACATAATCCCCTTAATTCTCCCACATTCTATGCTAATATTACAGTAATAATACCACTTAATAATACTTAAGCCTTCAACAATGCCAACAGCACCTACATTTGCATGATAATTTGTAAAATACTCTCCTATCTAATATCTGAAATGAGGTTTTGGCATTAATGGGGATATCCTCCAATGTCCCCTGAAATCAGTAAGATGAACCTTTCTCTAAACCTTTCCATGAAATGAGAGTCCACAGATGCAGGGCTCAGACTAGCTCCAGGGACATTCCCAGGGCTCACTTTCCCAGAATTTTTAGGATTTTTCACTCAAACAAATTGAAGTAGCCTCCAAAGGAGGGCAACAGGAGAGCTCCTGGGGTATTGGCAGGAAGAAAGGGGATCTAGAGAGTCCAAGGGGAGAGAAAGGGTCACATGCTCATTCTTCTGTCTTCAAGCTTTGTTCCTCATCTGCCCACCCCAGCAAGAACTTTGCTCCTTTTAGAAGCCCTGCTATTTCCTTAACTGATGAGGATAATTTTTTGATGAACTACTCTTGAGCTTACTGAGGGATCATAGCCCTGGGCTTGGGGTTGGCTGGGATGTAGTTCAGTCTGATTATTGATAGATAGATAAGTTTCCTATGGCTGCTGTAACAAATTACCACAAATGTAGTGGCTTACAACAACACAAATTTATTATCTTACATGTCTGGAAGTTGGAAGTACAAAATGAATTTCCCAGGGCTCAAACAAAGGTGTCAGTAGAACTGAGTTCCTTTAAGGAGGTAATAGGGGTTAACTATTTCCTCGCGTTTTCCAGCTCCTAGAGGCTGTCCACATTCCTTAGCTCATGGCTCCCTCGCATCTTCAAAGCCAGCAGTCAGTGGTCAAGTCTTTTTCACATTGCATCACTCTGGGTTGACTTTTGTGTCTCTTTCTTCCACATTTAAGGATCCTCGTGATTATACATGGCCCACCTGCATAGTGTACACTACTTTCCCTATTTTAAGATCGGATGATTGTCAACCTTAATCCCATCTTCTACCATAATTCCCCTTTGCCATATAACATGACATATTCCAGGTTCCTGGAATTAGGACATGGACATCTTTAGGAGGCCATTATTCTGCCTGTTAAAGTGAGTGACAGGTATGGCAGTTGCAGCATGACTTCTGGCCTCACATGGTCCTGATACCATTCAGTCTTTTACTTGGGATAACTGGCACAGTTGAAAGTGACTGGTAAGCTTGTTGTCAGTTGACTGACATTCTTGATACATCCCAAAAATTCAACAAAAAGACTTTAATCTGTGTCCAGTTTGTTACCTGTACTGCATTCTCTGCTGCTAGCCATGTCTCAGCAAGGTAACCTGCAAAAAGCATTACTGCTACCTCCACTAATAATAATACCCTCCTCCTGCTTCTCTTCTTCCTCGTCCTCCTTCTTCCTTTTCCTCCTCCATCACTTCCTCTTTCTTCTAATACCTAACATTTATCAAACACGTACTGTGTAAAAGGAATCAGGTTAACTTCTTTAACAGAATTAGCTCGCTTAATTCACACAGTAATCCTGAGCTAGGTATTACTTGCCCATTTTATATACAAGGAAATTGAGGCAACAATGCATGTGCCAAGGATAGGGTTGATGTTGTCATCTAGATCCACACTCTTGCACAAAGAGATTAGGGACTGGGAGAAACTGACACGTGAGCTTAAAAGAAAGACAGAACCTTGCTGATGCTCTTCAACTGACTCTTTGAAAGTGCTACAAGAGGGGGACTTGCAGGGTCCAGGGGGCTTTCCTGCTCTTCAGCCACATACCAGTGGACATGCTTAGCTAATCAAAAAGGACTGGCAACCATGCCTCCTTAAACGAGACTTTCCTTTTCATATGTAAAGAAGGAATCCCAAATATTCAGGTAGATGGTGGTATAATTCTCAGTTAGTAAGCCTATAAGATCTACCTGGCATAAACTACTGTGGGCAACATAGACAAATGTAGGCAAACCACCCCAAAAAACAGTTTGAAGGGACCTCTCTAAATAGAGATGATTCGGAGCTGAGACTGAACAGTCAATGCAAGACCACATGCCAAAATTTATTTTCTGTAATAGCAATATTACAGGTGCCCTGAGCTCCTAACTCCAACACATTTGGCCGTGGGGTTATATAAGTTTAGGTTTCTAAATTTATATGGAACAGACGGTTCAGGTGGTAATGAAATGCTCTGGGTAAGTATAATTTTCTTTTCAAAAGAAAAGTGACAAAGAATTGCCAAGGTTTGGCGAGGATAATAACAGACTTTATATTTAGCTAGTGACAGCTCTCCAGAAAGCTCCAATTTCTTGGACACATATTACGGAGATACGAATCTTCGGGATGTCCTTGAAAGGTAAGCATTAGGTAACGCTCTCCTGATTCCTTCCTGGTGCAGTGAAGCATAAGGAGGCCGCCCTTTCTAAGGCAAATCTGCCATGTCCTCGTGGCAGGACATGGAACAGTGAAAATCTTCCAATGGCAGAGCATGGGCTCGTTGTGCATTTGATGAGGTTATATCATTACTGTTATTAATAGCATTATATTTAATAGTTCATGCTGATCTCCAAACAGTCATGGGCTTGCAAAAAGTAAATTCTGCCCAATCTCAGACACTTTCAGCTTCTCCACTTGGACATCTCTTATACTTAAAGTGCTATAAGGGGATTGTAGGAGCTTGCTAGCACTGCAGTGACAAAGTACCACAAACTCGGCGGCTTGACACAACTGAAATTTAAACTCTCTTGGTGCAGGAAGCTAGAAGTCTGAAATAAGTCTGCCAAGCCATGTTCCCTCTGAAGGCTCTAGGGGAGGGTCCTTTTTGGCCTCCTCCAGTTTCTGCTGGTCACCAGCAATCCTTGGCCTTCCTTGACTTGTAGCTGCGTCACTCCATTCTTTGCCCCCGTCTTCAAATATCATCCTCCCTGTGTGTCTGTGTCCAAATTCCTCTCTTGTAAGGACACCTTAATTGGGTCTACCTTAATCAACTATGACCTTATCTTGACTTTGTTACATTTCCACAAAAGGTCACTTTCACAAGTACTAGGGGTTAGAACTTCAATGTATCTTTTTAGGGAACACAGTTCGCCACTTTAAGGACTGTCTGACTTACTGAGACTCACTCATTTCCAGTTTCTCTTTTATGATAATTTGAGAGAGACAGTGATTGTAATAAACACGGTAAACTTGAATTATTTTGCCCAGTAACTCAAGTTAACACTCCAGACTCCATTCACAGAGCCAGTTGAGGCCTCAGAAGGTGCCAGCTTTGCAGCAAGATTCCAGCACATGTGGCAGTGACGTTTCATGGCAATGCCTTCAGGGGTGATGATGTGCCTAGGCAAAGGAGAAGGTTAAAAGAAAAGATGCTGGAGAGTTAAAAGGCTGAGAGAAGAAAAAAGAGAGAAAAGAAGTCCATGGAGTGAGGATTGCCCAAGAGAGGGCTCAGTTCGTGTAGTCCAGATCCCTCCCTGAGCCCTCTGTCTGGAATTCATGAACCAAGTCTTGTCCCCAGCCCTGCCGAGGAAACAAACAGTATTCGAGACAGCAGTGCAGCCTCATCTCTTCTACATCAATATCAGCAACCTAGTCCCGTATCAGATCAGATCACCAAAAGCTTAAGGTCTAAATACCATTACTCTCATACCTGTAAAACTGCCACCAGGGAATGGCTATTTAAGAGGATGTCATTTTCTTTTATTGAGGGGCCATATAAAAAATGACCAAATAAAACATGTTTCTATGCTTTCTATGAAAATGCTACGAAGAGAGTATTCCTTCCATTATTCCACATCCCTTACATAAAGATATCTGTGATGATTGCCTCTTAAAAGTTGCTGCTAGGAAAAAGTTTGCCTTTCCTGTCCCCCTATTTTTCTTGTTAGCAGGGAATGATAGCACTGACAATTTTGATGTTTTATGGTTGTTGTTTGATTTTTGCCTTTGTTGTCAGAAAAGCACAAGGATCTTAGTTTCTTGCTTTCTACCAGATGTTATGCTAGTTGCTTTGGTCTTGCAACCCAACTGTCAGAATAAAAGCATCATCTTATAAGGGGATTGGATGGAGAAAGGCCAATGGCATCAGCCTCTCAAGCCACCAGAGCTTGATTCTGACAGATAGGAGCTACCAGGTCCAGAAACCTCCATGGAACAACACCCAGAGTGGTTCTCTAGTATTCTAATATGACTAGAGCATTTGTTGAAAATGGCCTAACCCAAATTGTGGAACAGTGTACCCTTTTGGCACATAATTATATGAATTATAAATGACTTTTAAAAAAATGTATAAATAATGAATATAAGACTGACTAGGCCAGCAGGATTTTGGCCAAATGTCCTTGTGACACCAATTACCAAATGACTGATCTCTTGTTTATTCTTCCCAGATGTAATGACTTCATGCTGTCCAAAAATGCCCTGCCATTTAATGCCTCTAACTGTTCTTGTAGGCAACATTATCTCTACTAAATCTCAGGGCATCCACACTTCAGGACAGTCCCTTATGAGTACACACTCTTGAGGTGCCCTCAAAGAGATGCCCATAGGTTGGCTGCATAAAGACAGCCCCATGCCTGAGGCAGGACCTAAATCAGGCATCTACACTCACCCTCCTGTTTATAATTTAGAAAGGAAGTTTGTATTTGTGTATGCTTGTGTGTGTACATTTCTGTGTGTCCACTCACAGGCCATTTTCTCCCTGGTAATGAAACATCTTCAGAGTTTACCATATACAAGTTCATTACCTCCACTGTAGCTCACACATTGCATAGTATATAACAAAATTTACTCTGTCTAGAAAATGAACAAAATATGTTCTAAGTCCTCTGGGTTTGAAAGTGTGCATTTTGTAAAGAGCTATTTGGAAAATATCAATGAGAAGCTGAAAAAGGGAATGTTGAAGAAGAGAAAAACATCAAATGTCTTTAAAATTAAAGCAGTATAGATAACCTAGAATGTTTCATTCATTCATTCATTCATTAAACCATAATTTTATTGAGCATGCAGTAAGCACCAAGTGCTGCATTAAACATTGGAATTTAATAGGGAGCATAAATAGACACTTAATGAGGATGACAGATCTTGACTAATTAATAAAATATGATTAAATAATTGCATACATATACAACTACAACTGTAAATAGTCCTAGAAAGAAGAAAATGATATCAACAGGAATCACTAAGAAGAGAAGCGATTTACAAAGTGAGTTTGAATTAGAGCCTAAAGTGAACATGATTCTTACATGAGAGTTCATTCAAATGCTTTAGAAAGCATTTAAGAATGAGCCAGTCCATAAGCAGATGAAGTGTGTTATAGTCTCAAAGAATTCCAGAGATGAAAGAAACCTCGTGGAAGCCCTTCATTTCACAGATGAGCGGCTGAGGCCAATGAGGACACAGCAGGGGAAGTGTCAACCAACACCTCATCTCCCTTCCTTATAGTGTACTGCCAACATGTAAACATTATCAATATCTAATATATACATGTGTATATGTGTGTGTGCATATATGTATTTGAATATAAAACTTGTTTGGATGTTTATGGTTTACCTCTTCTGACCTGCATGTAAGCTCCACAAGGATAAGGATTTTTGTAGGTGGTGTGTGTTGCCTGTGACCTCCATGGCTACAGTAATGCTTGGCACACACTTGGCACTCACTAATATTTGTGGAATGCATGAAAATACTGAACACAGCTTGTAGTAGGTGTTTAATAATTGTGATCTCCCTGCCCTTTGTCATATCTTTGCTGAGATGATTGGGTAATGCCTTGTGTTTAGTTCTCGGTTATCTGGTTATTCCCATTAGTCCCCTGGGCAGTGCTGACCTCTCCACCTTTCAGTCTGAAACCAGTTCAGCGAGCCCTGTGCTGACGCTGGGAAGGTGGAGCCTCATCATTGCTGAGTCAGTCAATACAAAACACAGCATCCAACAGCATCCACATTAGAATGTCCATTTTTTTTTTTTTTTTTGACGGAGTCTTGCTCAGTCGCCAGGCTGGAGTGCAGTGGTGCAGTCTTGGCTCACTGCAACCTCTGCCTCCTCAGTTCAACGGATTCTCCTCCCAAGTAGCTGGGACTACAGGCGCGTGCCACCATGCCCAGCTAATTTTTGTATTTTTAGTAAAGATGGGGTTTCACCTTGTTGGCCAGGATGGTTTCAATCTCTTGATCTCGTGATATGCCCTCCTCATCCTCCCAAAGTGCTGGTATTACAGGTGTGAGCCATGGCACCTGGCCAGAATGTTCCTATATAAAGAAAGCATCAGCGGAGCCAGAATGGCCAGGACCCAGAGCCAGCTCTCTCCCTCAGTCCTGGCTTTGTAGATGGAGATGTGAGCACTCAGAATCACCCATCAGAGTTTGGGTTTCCTTTTAGATAGCACCAGAAAACAATAGAAAAAGCCAAACAAAAAACCAAACTGCAGTGGCAGAAAAACATTCATGTTTCTTGCATAGCATGAACCCCAAAGGTGAGTAGCCTGGGAAGGATGTTGCCCAGTGAAGTCCTCAGAGATGCAGCTCCTTCACCTTTCTTCTCTGTCATCCTGAGATGGGTGGCTTTTCTCCTCACTCATGCCACCTTGTGATTATACACTGGCTACTGCTCCTGGTGGCATCACATCTACATTCCAGGCAGGAGGAAGAGGGAAGGTCAAATAAGCAGAAGGCCCACATCAGACAAATCGGCCCCATTAGCAGGAAAGCAAAGCTTTTCCAGAAGATCTATCCAGTAAATGTCTGGGGACATCCCACTGCCAGAATTTGTCACGTGGCCACCTCCAACTCAGTCATAACCAAGTAATCATGATCCATCCCTAACTGGGGATGGAGTACAGGCCACTCTCCTGAAGGTCAATAGATCTTTCCAGCAATCTGAACAAATCATGGCACCATTAGAAAGAAGAGAGGACAGAGAATAGATTCTGCGCAGACTCTGATGGGGTCTGCCACAAGGCTCTGGCATCAGCCCCCACATCACCCTGCTGGTTCCTAACTCTGCCCCTCAACAGGGTCCTTACAAAACTTCTGCAGGCTCTGGACAAAACTCTGTTGCTTGTTGCATAGAGGACACCAAAATGGTCATTCTCATCTGTCTCCATAACCTCTTCTGAGGTTAGCTCTGGCATCTGTTGGATGTTCTCATTCTGAATGTCTGCATTGGGCATGATGTCATCTATTGTCTTAGTCAAGTTGCAATTTATATAAATAATTCTGTGGAGACAATATGGAGCTATGGGGTGCCCACTAGACTGGGGTAAGAAGCAAACCCACAAACCTGGGCAAGAATTCTACATGGGCCTCTTGCTGGCTTTGTGATACTGCACAACTAACATTCTTTCCGATTCTTGGTTTTCCCCTCATCCAATGGGGATGTTTTGAAGGATCAGATGGAGTAATGAGTTGGAAAGTGCTTTGCAAACTGAAAACACCATCATACAGTTGAAATCATATTTTACCTAAGTGTTGTGGTCTCAGTTGTAGTCTCCCTTATTTCACGCATTGAAGACTTACCTAACTCCCAGTACCTCAACATGTGACTGTGTTAGGAGAGAGGCTCTTTAAAGAGGTGATTAAAGATATGCACAGAGGGATGGAGATACTGAGAGAAGGTGTCCATCCAAGGCCAGGGAGAGAGGCTTCAGGAGAAGCCTACCCTCCTGGCACCTTGACCTCGGACTTCCAGCACCAGAACTGTGAGGAAGTAGATTTCTGTTTTTTAAGCCACCCAGTCTGTGGTATTTTGTTATGGCAGCCCTAGCAAACTAATACACCAAGCAAATAATTCTAGTTTCATACTGTGTTTCTGAATTGAAGTGAGCTGTTGGGGTGTGGTAAGGGCACTTGAGACTACTGCTGGAAGAGTGTGGGAACAGAACAAAGTGCTGAAGGGAAAGAGTGCTGGATTTGAAGTCCGGAAACCAGGGTTCAAGGCCCAGGTTTGCCATTTGAGGCAATGTGACCCTGAATGCATCATTATTCTCTCCAGGTCTCAGTTGCGTCCTTTGCAAGATAACCATGTCTTGCAGTAATGATGATGATGAAGTAAATCAGATCACATGAAAGCACTTTCGTAGGGCCTAGCACACAGTAGGTGCCCAATAAATATTTGTGAAGCTGCTGCTGACACAATGGGCCAGTCTGCAGCTTGTTATGGCTCAGAAAGTTAGAATATATCACTGCAGGTTCAGTGAGGTAGAGGAGTACAGGGAAAGTCATCTCATAGAGACCAGTCTTAATTATTGGGAGGAGAGGCTACCTTGAAAATAACCCACTTGTAACCCTGTGCCATAGTGGTTGCTGCTACTGCTTCCCGCTCCAAAAGACTTTAGTTTCCCTAGGTAGATCCCACCTTGTCCCCACATTTGTCTCGGCTGAACAGGCACACTTAGCAGATCCTGGACTCACGTGGTTGCTGATGACAATAAAACGTATGACCTCAGGGTCCAGTGAGGCCCTGTATCCCCTACTCCTTTGCACTTTGTCTTTATTCAGCTTATGAATTGTCCACACGTTGAGTATCATCTGTTCCTTCAATAGCAGCAGAAACAGTCTTCCCCATCATCACTTGCACTGCTGGGTTTCATTTTTCTTTTTCTCCTGTTGCTTTCAAGCAGGCCTTGCTGAGCTCCAGAAATGTGAGCCTGTTTCATAAATTGGCCACATTCTTTCTCTGCCACATATAGAATTAGCCTTCCTTTATGGACCCAATATCTTGTTTCCTATCATATTCCTCTAGATTCTACATGAGGATGCTTCTACTCTGAGATATGTGAAGTTAATGAGTTCTGGGTCTATGGAAGTTCTACCCTTCACACAAATCTCAATTACTCTCACCTTCCTTAGTCAGAAGTCTCCACCCAACTCCTATCCTTGCTTCAGTCAAAAATATAACATAGGACAAAACTCAACAGATATTTAAGAAAATCTAGTCTTTTCTAATGAAATCATTGAAACAGTAGAAGTGCCCTGGAAATACTAGTTGAAAGCCTGTAAGTGATTGTAATTTTACCTCAAAAGGAAGAGATGGAGAGTGGGGGGGCATTAAGTCTTGTCATCTTGAAATATACCTAGTGGTGTTTGACATTTTCTACACTGAGCTTCCCAGTCTTCTTGGTTGAGTTTGGCTCGCTCTATCTACATCTACCTGACATGGCTATCTTAATATTCAAGGGCTGATTTCCTAATGGTCTTTACCATGTGCCCTCTTTTACAGCTTTAAGAAGCATCTCTTAATAGTACACTGGATGTGGGCTCCTTGAGTTCTTGTCTCCTGTTAGGGGGACAGTATCATCCTGTCCTTTGTTGTCCATGAGGAAATGTTGACCTCAGAGGCATGGTTAGAATAGCACTTATAGGCTCCCTGGCCATTCCTCTAGGCCTTCCTACATTGGGGAAGAATGATTGAGCTCATTGATGGGATGTTGGGAGTCTGACATCCTTTGGTTCCCCCTTCTCATGTAGGCAAGGTTAAGGTGATTAATAGTAACACTCTTTCCAATACCTAAGTCTCATTATCTCTTGAGGAGCTGTCTTGACAGTAATGAGTGTTAGTTTTTGTTCTGTTCTTCCTTGTAAAAAACCTTGCAAGAGGCAGGTTCTGTCCCTGCAAGAGAGGGAAGGGGACAGCAGGACACGTTAATTTATCCAGATGCACTTCCTGTGCTTGAGTATGTAAGTTCAATTACTTAGCGTGTGGAGCAGGAATATAATAAAGAGAATGTGTGGCCAAGCTCAAAGCTGTATTCTCCAATCCAGATAATTTAGCAGTAACACTAATATTTTTGTATTTATAACTAATTTCTGTTTCACTTTCTCAGTTGGCTTCGAACTCAGAAGACGATAGAGGTATGATATTTTTACCATTTCAACCATAAGAAGTCTTTTATTTGCTAGGTCTCTTTGGATCTGAGTCTCCCATGCTGCTAGAGTAATGGCCGCAATGCCTCCTTTTCTATTTTTAAGAGAAGTGCTGTCCGAAGACTATCTCTTCTCCCTTTTCATTTCTGTTGAGCCTGGCCTGAAAGCTTACAACCTTTCTCAAAAGGAAACTGCTCTGTCCCTCCAGCTCAATCAAAATGTCACTCTTCATTTTTCATTTACTCTCCCACAAAAATTGTTCTGAAGCGGAGACAGAAAACCTTTTCCCCTCCTTTATGAATCAATATCATTCTTCTTTGAATCTGATTAAATCTTGTTTTTAGAGACTGAAAAATTCCAATGTTTACTTCCGTTGAGTTTCTCTCTGTCTTAGTTCAAGAAAGTGTTTTATTCTTTTATATGATAAGGTTCTCTATAATATTTGGAAAGCTCTTGAGTGAAAGCAACGCAAAACTCAACTTAATTTGCATTAAATACATTTATTGGCTCACATATCTGGAAGTATAGAGGAAAGATAGGCTTCGAAATTTGCATAAGGTGTGGCTCCAGCTCCATTCTGCCTCTCTTGACACTACCTTTCTCTTCGGATTGGTTTCTGTCTCAGTCTGTTTTCAGGTTGGGCTCTCATATCCATGTTTGGCAATGTCTAGAGAAAGAATAGAGTCACTTCCAGACATTTTTCCAGAAGAACAAGGAAGAACTTTTCTGGAAAGTTCTAGAACTTTAAACTTTTCTTTAGATAAAATTGCCCTGTATTGAGTCTTACATCTATTTCTGAACATTTTGGCAAAACCACTCCTGGACTTGAGAATGGGCTTTCCTTCTCCTGGGGCACATGAGGCTAGTGGGAAGAGTGAAGAGCTGGAGAGGGATTCTGCTTGGAAGGCAGGGAATAGGAACTGAATATAGGTAGGCAACTAAAAATCTCTGCCTCAGCCTCATTCCTTTAGAAGCATTTATTGATAAAATTCCCTTTACCTCAGTGGCTCAACACACAGTCAAGGCCACTGAAGTCTGTATCAACGACGAGCAGTTATGTCCAGGGCCAACCTTGACACCAAATAGTGGCCAGCAGCTTCTAAGAGGTCGTGGACAAACCATATATATCCAAGGGGTCCCAAGATACACTTCTTAGCATTGGAAGTGGTTTAAAATATGATGCAAAAGAATCTGTTTGATGTTGCTCACCTAGTCTCTTCTTTGTAGCACTAGTATTTTAAAAGTAAAATCTTTATGCTAGTGATAAACTAGTGATTAATCTAGATATTTGTGGTATATAGTCCTAGCTGAGAAATGCAGTCCGTTCATCAGAAAACAAAACGCCAAAACTCTGCTTTAAAAAAGGCTTAAATTTCCAAGAAGACATTACCATTTGAAACTTGTATGTACTATACATGTATACATACATACATACATGTGTGTTTTGTATGTCTATGCACCCCCCACCCCCCACCCCCAACACACACACATGCACATGTTTATCTCAGAGCTTGGACCCTGACTCAGAAAAGTCTCCCTCTATATGGATAAGTAAAGACAGAGAATATTGGCCCCTTCAGGCAGGCAGGTTGCCAGGCCCTGCTTGGGTAGTAAATGTTAATTTCAATCCTACCCTTAAGGTAAGAAATACTTTTTCTATTTTTGTGTTAGTCTGGGTTTTTTAAGAAGGAGACACAAAGAGAGGATTAAATGTGAAAGCATTTTATCAGGAGAAATGCCTGTGCAGAAATGGGTAGAGCCAGGGAAGGCCAAGATAATAGACCCCTATGCAAGTCTGACTTGGAATGAAATAGAGAAGAGAAGGTGGGGTGGAAATGTACAAGAATGCTATGCTATCTAAGGGAGTTTCAGCAAAGCTGACAGTCCTTGGGCCAAAGTCAGCTGACACAGTGTCCTGTGTCTCCCAGGAACTGTTTGCCATAGCAGCCCTGCTGCACTCTGCATCCTTGCAGAGCCAAGTGTCAGCTTAAACAAAAGGAAAATTAGTAATACCAACATTTATTTTAAATTTTAATATTTTTTCATTATAGATTTTTTTTGCATTAATTTTGATTAAATACCATCTATACTAATTATTGAGTTTTTTTGCACCTCCTTAATTTTATAGCCCTGGTGCAGTCCAAAATTTGTGCATAGCAGCCCTGAGGAGTTTTGGTCTCAGTGAAAACACTGTGTTGCATTTCAAGGCTCAGTGACTGAGTCTTTGGGTCAATAACTCTCCCTATAGCTGGAGGCCTGTAAGATGCATTCTTGTGGCCACCATATCTTCTCTTTTGGAGGAAACATTGAGAGGACTGGAAAATCACCCACCTGGAAGAACATTAGTAGCAGTAACCATCACTTCCTTAAAAATCAAAAAGGGTTAGTGACACTTCCCTTTGGATGAGGCAGGGCAGAAACGCAGGAAGAGACAGTGAAGAGGGGCGGGGATGTGGTATTTTGAAATACCTTTAAGAGGTTTCCAAAGGGGAATAAAATAAATTAGATACATATAATACTAGTATAGATTTCACTTTTGGATTTTTAGGAAGTTATCTATAATTAAAATCAGGTGCCTAGGTAAATAGAATCCATATTCAAGGGTTAACCCTTCTTTGTAGGGTGATATGCTCTCCTGAGAATGGGCCAGTTGACTTTTCTTTATAGGCAGTAGGATGATGCTGAAGATTTTTTACTCTGAAACTCTAGGATGGGCTAAATAGCTCTAATTTGAAGTTTGGAGTAAAAAGCATTTTGGGAGTGCAGCAAAATCAATGTGTGTGGTTCTTCTTCAGAAAAGTGAGCAATGACTTCTTCCTGGAAATCAGAGTAAGAGAAAACACTTCCTTCGGGGAGACATCATCTACTTTTGACAGCTACTCATGTGTATGGATTTGTTTTTCTTGTTTCTGATTGATATCTGTGTCACCAGTGCCCAGAACAATAGAGTGGCAATCACTAGACAATAAATACTCATTTACTGAATGAATATATGACTATGTGGACATTTGAAATGAATTTTAAATGGGTAAAGATTCTGGGATGAAATGCCACACAGAGGCAGCATTATGAGCAAAAGCATTGAAGTGCAGGAACATCTACCCATGTGGAACATAGTGACTAGTTAAAAGCAGGAGCAAAAAGAAAAGTAAGTGGAGGAAAGTGGTGCTAAAAAGGAAGCCTAGGCCAGATTGTGAAGGATCTAGAATGCCCAGGTTGAGAATTTTGAACTTTGTCTTGCAGAGAATGGGAATGAGGGGAGCTTGGTAGATTTCTGCCAGATTCATTCTTAGTGGTATCCCTTCAGTGTTGACAGTCTGTCTTGTCACAGGCAAGACAAGAGTCCTAGGTGGCTGTCTTAGTTCATTCTTGTTGCTATAAGGGAATACTTGAGGCTGGGTAAAAATTTTTTTAAAAGGAAGTTTATTTGGCTCATGATTCTGATATCTGGAAAAGTTCAAGATTGGGAAGTAGCCTATGACCTTGCTACTTCCACTCATGGCAGAAGGTAAAGGGGAGCTGGCATGTACAGGGATCACATGACAAGAGAGAAAGGGGAGGTGTCTGGCTCTTTTTAACAACTAGTTATCTTGGGAACTAATAGAGTGAGAACTCACCTAACCCCAGTCTCAAGGAAGAGATTAATCTATTAATGAGGGATCTGGCCCCATGACCCAAATTCTCCCATTAAGCTCTACCTCCCACAATGGAGATCCAATTTCAACACAAAATTTGGAGGGGTCAGATCAATCAAACTCTAGCAGTAACTGTAGTGAAGTCAAGTCAACTCTTCCTTCCCTAAACTTACAGAATGAGATGCCATATTCCATCTCATCTTGAAGTTTAGAACCCTGCTTCTTAGTCAACCTAATGTGCTCAGACTATGGACGTCCCTATACTGATTGAGCAATTTGCTGGAGTTAAGCAATCTTTGGATTAGAACTATAAAATAGACTTGAACCAAGCGAAGATGCCCTGTTTCCAAGTGATATGTCATGTTGCTGAATGATTTGTTCATAGCTGAGCATGCATCAAAACAAGGAAGAAAAGATGTACATATTTCTAACAGGTGTTAATACATATTCTTCCATTGTTTGAACTTGAAACAATTAAAAAAATACTTTAATTCCGTTTGAGAAACTAAACATTGAAAGAATCCTACAGCAAATTATTTGGCCTATTTTATGTCAGGATTGGCATGCTGCTCCCTGGCCACTCAATTTGTAGGTATCTGAAATAAAGTCCTGAAGCTTCTCTTCTCAGCTTCTGCCTCCTATTTAGCCCTCAGTTCAAACACTTATATATCCAGTCTGATCTCTCCACTTTTCATAAGCTTGATATCTAACACACTCAGATTGACAAGCTGTGTGGATAGTCTGCTTAGTTACTTAAACTTGACTTCTTTACATGGCATTTCTTTTCAGATCACTCCCTTGGTTTTGTATATCATAATCTGTGGGCAGGCGATGATTGACCTTTCATATTTTCAGATATCCTGGACATGACAAGTTATTTGGGTCCTCAGGACTACCAGAAATTTTTCATCTGGGAAGAGGAATTTAAAAAAGTGAAATGAAGTTTCTTAAAAATAAAGAATCAAAGAAATAATTTAGAGTTTCTCTTTTAAACACGATCCTAATTTCTAGATTTAAAAAAATAAACCTTTTTGGGGGAGCATGATACCAAAGGACATGAGGTGTTATAAACAGCCTTACTGAAAACTCCAAAAACTCCATTTGCTCATAGGGTAGTTGTTTTTCTCCTCAGAATTGAGCTGAGATGTGTCAGTGGATACTATATGTCAAACAATGGGGAACAGGGAATATATTGGTTCTAGTCTTTCCAAAAGCGGTAGAATACAGTCCTATTTCCTCTCATTCATGAATATAAAAACTGAGGTTCAGGAAAGATTTGTAATTTGTCTCAGGTCATTCAGCTGGTAAATGGTGGTTTGAGAATTTCAAGCCAAGGGTTTGACTTCTGAGTCTGGCTCTTTGCTCTCCTCTGTATTTCCCTCAACTGATTGACAATGAGGGACTTATTTTTCAGGGAAAGTTTTTCTATATATAAATTTATGTACACCATTGCTATGGTTTGAATGTGTTCCTCAAATTTTCATGTACTAGAAACTTAATCTCCAATGTGGCAGTATTGGGAGGTAGGACTTACTTAATAAGAGGTGATTGGATCATGAAGGTGAAGCCTTCATGAATGTATTAATATTGATATTATGGGAGTTGGTTAGTTTTCATGACAGTGAGTCATTATTAAAGGGACTCCCATGGTGTTCTCTCTGTCTCTTGTGCTCAGTTGCCCTTCCACCATGGGATAACACAGCAAGAAGGCCCTCACTAGATACCAGCACCAAGCTCTTGGGCTTTCCAGCCTCCAGAACTGAGAGAAATAAATTCCTTTTCTTTATAAATGATTCACTCTGTGGCATTCTGTTTTAGCAGCCACAAAGCGAACTAAGACAACTATTTTCTGATCACTAGATTTGAAGCAGTGAACATCCTTGTCTGAAGAGCCTACCTAAATAGTATTGGGGGTGGTTTCTTCCAGGACAGAGTAGTATTTGCTCCAAATTTATTGACCAAACACCACTCAATCAAGTTTTATAATTAAGCTAATTAGCACTACTGTGGCTGCTAATTCTTCTTTTTTGTTTCTTTTTTAAACCTGCAGCTGAATGTTATCTAAAACTGTTCAAAGGCTTCCTTTACCTGAAAAGAATAAAGGATAGACATTTCCAATTTGATTATTGCTAGTAAAACTCTACTAAAAAGGCAAGGCAGGAAACTAACCCTGGAAGTCACATGGAAAAATTAACTTTGTGTAACATAAATGGACTATATACAGGTTCTTGTGACAAGAGATGATAGATTGACCTTGAATTAAGACTAATTCTTAAGTCTTTCAGAATGGACTTTATTTTTTCATTTTAGAATGTTGCTTTTATGATCATTTCAGACACAGAAAATATGTCTTCCCTTGGGCTTCATGTAACTGGTGAGTAGTGTCATTTATATGAGCTGATAACAGTGTAATATATTGTGCTATTAAAAACGATATGTTCCAGCTAACCTCATGTTGTGCACATGTGCCCTAAAACTTAAAGTATAATAAAAAAAAGCAAAAAAAGATATGTTCTTAAATATGTATAATGAGAAAAATAATATTCAGCATCTTACATGCATTATTAACAACTTCTAAATACATCTTCTAGATCAATTACAGTGTGTATTGTACCCTTGCCATTGAAATTTACCTTCCCATTTAAGTTATTATGTTTGAGACCAAGAAATGATGGGTCCCCAAGGAATATTGTGACCCAGATTTAGTTTCCATATGTTCAGTGCTTTCCTGGGGTTTTCATATCCGTTCCATTGCTGACTACTAATATGTGTATTTATAGTCATATAAAATTAAAGTTTTCCATTATTGAGATTTCAGGAACATATGAAAAGAAAGAGAATGCTTGATTGGGATTTAGGCAACCTGAGTTCTAGTCTGGGCTTTGCTGTTGACTTGCTGGGTGCCTTAGACAAGCCCTTTCTGAGCTTCGTTTTCCTCACGTGAAATAAGGACTTTGGAATAGACAGCCTGTTTTCCCCCTAGAGCATGGTGAAAGTCAGGCCACATATCTCTCAGGCTGAAGGAAAGGCAGCTACAAGGAACTGGACTGAGTATGGCTGATGCCACATGGTGCTGTGAATGGACAATCCAAACTTTTGAAACTTTAACATATGCAAGTGCCATTTTCCTATTTAAGTTAGGGACAGTGGTCAGATTACATCTCTCTGGCTGAGACATACATAGTAGGAATGGATCATTTCATTTTTGATCATCCTGGAGCAGGAAATGAAATGGTTCTTAGAAGCAGGGAGGGAAGATTTCCTTATCTACCTGTGGAGAAAGAGTTAGGCCTAAACTGACAGATGTGGAGATGCTGAGAAAGTGTGTTGAGTAAAGGGATAATTGGCTCCTGACAAGAAGTTAGGTGAGAGTTGAGCCTAATTCTGAGGCTCTGTTTTTGTTTCGGGACCTAAGAGTGACCACTTCTAAAAGCTGCTAAATTATCTTCTTTGTTTATTTAGATCCTTGATCTTCAGTGATATCTTCTTAAGAAAATGGGGGTCTAAGTTCTGCTGGAGGAAATTAAGGAGAATGATCCCTCCCTCTGTTCCAGGTGAGGGTACCAGAGAGGCCAGTGATGTTAGTAGACATTATTGGCTGCCGAGGAAGAAGCAGTGAGACTCACCCAGGGGCCAGAATGGAAGGTCAAGAGGAACTTGTCCTAGTGTCTACGAGAGTCAACCTTCTGGGAAACTCTTAGACATTAAGATGAGGGGCAGGTGTATATCTAGGGTAGGCTAGATATGTAAGACCAGCTTATACCCACGCTGAAAATGTTAGCTTTGATCTAGGAAATGGGAGGCCATTGATGTCTTTTGAACCTGTGGTGATATGTCTGTCCTATTTGTGTTTCATGGAAGAAACCTTGGAGGAAATGTGGGGATGTACTTAGGGATGAGAGATAGAAAGTAGCTTCATGCCACTCTTTGCATACTATATCAGGCTTATTCAATGCCAGAAACCCAACTGGGGGCTTCAGATGTCTGGAGTAATTAGTCTGCGTATCTCAATCTCTTATCTTGGACTCTAAGTGGTTTAAAGCCTCTATTCCCTCTTAGCCCCTCTGTAGAGCAGAGATCAGTTATATCATAACTTTAGGTTTTCAGTTAACAGGTTGGTAACCATGACTATTTGAAGTCTTCTGAAAAGACAAAAAGGCAAAATGCAGTTAAATGTATGTCTGTGTGTGTGTGCATGTGAGCATGCCTGCAAGTCTGCACACCCCAGTGTGTGTATATTGATTGGATTTTGCAACATAAAATCCCAAGTGCGTGATGAAGAAAACACCAGCGCAAGAGTCAGCATGCCTGTGCTCTTGGTCTAGCCCTGTGTTAATTAGCTGTTTATTTCTGGGTAGATCACAGTTTATTTGGTCTCCATGTCCTTGTCTGTCAAATGAAGCTGGGAAGGGAACTAGAGCCCCAAGAACCTTATATCTAGTAAGATATAACTTTTTAAAAATAAGTAATCATTTCCAGCATTCCTTAGAACTGGTGCACTCTTTATAGATATTGTGAACCATTTAAATTCTGAGGCATGCTGTATGTTTTTATTCAAGAAAAAATGAGTAAGAGAAAAAGAGGGAAGAATATATTAAATTTGACCTTGCCAGTTTCATTTTTAAAAGTGTTTTCAAAATGGCATGAACAAGCAAAAAATGATCTAAGCAAACAGCAGATAGACCTTTTACCATGGAAACCATGAGACTGTAGACACTGTGCTGCGGAAATGAGTGAAACTGACAGTATGAACATGTAGCACACTGTGGGAAAATCTCTGCCTTGCAGAGGATTAGAAAAATACAGTCTTCTGGTGCCTGCTCATCAATAAAGAATGAACATCTAAATTCAGAAGTATGAGGATATTACATTCACTTATATTAAAACAAGACCAATTTTGATAAATGCCAGAGGAGAGATTTTCAATAGCAGCACTATTGACATTTTGGACTAAATAATTTTTTGTTGTGGGGGGCTGCTGTGTGCCTTGTAGCATGTTTAGCAACATCCCTGGCCAAGCACTAGGTGCCAGTAACATCACATGCCCCTCTCCTCTCAGTTGAAGAAATAAAACACATCTCCAGACTGTTGAATATCTCCTGGGGTATGAAATTGCCACTATTTGAGAACTGCTGTGCTGGAGTGAAGATTTTTTAAAAGAATAAGTAAGCATAGGCTTCAGAGACAGACAGACTTGGGTTTGATTCTTGGCTCTGCTGTTTACCTGCTGTTTGACTTCAGGCAACATACCTGTCCTTGGTAAGCCTTAGTTTCTTCATCTGTAAAATGGAGATAATGCTGACAACCTCACAATGTAGCATAAACGGGATAATAAATGTAAAGCACTTGGAATATAGGTACACATATCATGAAAATTTGTTTGCATTTATATATGGTTGAGAGAAACAAGATTATGACACAAAAATGTTCATTGCATCTTTAATTACAGAATAAAGAAAGAGCAGAGATAGTATTTACTGAGTAGCCACTGGGTATCAGATGCTGCTGGCCCTTTTAAATACACCACCTCCTTTAATCTCTCAATGCCCATTCAATGTATGACCAGTTTTAAGACATGATAACTGAGGTTAGAAAAATAAAGTATTCCATCCAGTGCAATATAGTAAGGTCAGGTTTGCTCAGTTTCAAAACCCATAATTTCATTTTCCCCAAAGATGAGATTGGCAGCCAGGGATACCTGAATTGAAATTATTATGTTTGAAGCAGGGGAGAATTAACATGAATCTGAAAGGCAATGACTTTGCCAGCAACAAATCTTGCTGGGATATAATAATTGTAGCAAAGTGAGTTTATTTCCAGACACTGAATTACAGGGACCGTTACAACTGGCCGGAGAGGTATGTGACTCAGTTTTCAGAATAGAGAGTGTGTTTTGTAGCATGTGAGCACAGCTAGTGTCATGCATTTAATTTAATCTAATATTTAATTAAAATTCAGTTAACGAGATTCTTCTTTGTCAGCTGTCTTCTGCAAAATCTGTGCCTGAAAGAAATCTTCCTCCCAGTTCTCCCTGGCCCCAATCTTTCATGCTGGTAGAAAGGAAAACTGATTCATGGGTCAGAGAATTGGGTTGTATTGCTTTTGAAATATTGGTGCACGGTAGGAACAGTTTCCAATTATGGTGGACTGAGTACACAATCCCCACACTGTTCTATTTAAATAACTGCTGAATTGCTAGGGCTGCTTTCCTGTTTCTAGCTCCCTGAACAAGTAAATAATGGAAAGAGAGAAAAAAAATCAGCATTTGTAATAAATAACCATACAACCTGGTGACGGGACCTCATTCTCTAGTCATATTTCCTCCCACACCCTATTTTTTTTCTTAATAGCAACTCTGAAAATAAAAGTGGCCTTTATATATAAAACTTGGAATCCAAACTTAACTTCTGGCTATACATTTAGGAATGTTTGCAGCAGCATATTGCATGGAGAATAAGACCATCTTTAGAGTCAGACAGACTTAAGGTTGAATTCCAGCTCTATTGTTATCAGGGAACATAATCTCTGTGAACTTCTGGAAAATGGGTGGGGCACCCTATAACTTGTGGGATGAGAATTGGTATAATGTATGTAAAGTTCCTGGCATAGGGCCTGATGTACAGCAGGCAATTAGTAAAGGGACAAATAATGTTCCATCGTTCATATAAATTTCTTTGTTTGACATAAACATGTAATAGATTATCATTTAATTTTTGTGATAAAAGGTACAGAACTGATAAAACACAAGTTCAGTTGATGTTATCAAGCAAAGCAGGCTTGCTGCCCAATGAACTAGCAGCCAATACTGTGACATGGAGTTTGTGAGAGAAGAAAAGCTTTATATTAAAAATTGACTTACAAGGAGACAGGAGTGTCAACCTCAAATCTGTCTCCCGGTGCTAGCTTTAAGTCTGTAATTTTATTAGAAAAGGTTTAGGGGGTGGTTACTGGGATTAGCAGGTGACTGGTGGAAGGAAAGGGGAGGTCTGAAATGTCTTTTGGCATATACAGTTATCTCTTCATGTTAACTCATGGGTCACATGTGTAAATTCATCACATGTGGAATTTACATTTTTTTCCTCTTTCTATTATGTAGATTATTTTTCCTTCTCTTGCAGTGACATCAACAAACTGTTCTGCACAAACTTCAGTCAGCCATCTTGGTTCTATCGGATTGCCCCCAGCTCTTTTATCTCATAAGCAGATGGAGTTTCAGTGTTACAGCAAGTTGTCTTTTCTTATCTGCCATCCTGCAAACTCAGTAATTTCTGTTAGCCATTAGTTTCTTTAACTCTTTGAAGCCAAGGTGAATCAATAGCAGATATATATATATATATATATAGATATAGATATATATATATAGATATAGATATAGATATAGATATATGTTTTAATTTGTTTGTTTTTGAAACAGAGTCTCGCTCTGTCACCTATGCTGGAGTGCAGTGGCACAATCTTGGCTCACTGCAGCCTCTGCCTCCCGGGTTCAAGCAATTCTCCTGCCTCAGCCTCCAGAGTGGCTGGGATTACAGGTACCGGCTACCATGCCAGGCTAATTTTTGAATTGTTTTTAGTAGAGATGGGGTTTCACCACGTTGGCCAGGCTGGTCTTGAGCTTCTGACCTCGGGTGATTCACCCAAACTTGGCCTCCCAAAGTGCTGGGATTACAGGCTTGAGTCACTGCACCCGGCCACATATGAGTTTTAAAAAGCAGGAGAATTATTTGTGGACCAGAGGCTGATATTCTTTTAGGAATGACACTGAGTTTGTGAGCTGTTTTATAACATGTGGGTGATGAGGCTTGTTGGTACCTATATAATCCAACACTTGATTACCTGGGGGAGATACAGGAGGGGTGTGTGTGTGTGTGTGTGTGTGCGCGCGCACGCACGTGTGTGTGTGTGTGTGTGTGTGTATGTGTGAGAGAGGGAGAGGGAGGGAGGGAGGGGGAGAGGGAGGGAGGGAGGGAGAGAGAGAGAGAAAAAAAAAGAACATGAACATGGAAGGATGGCCTTGCTGTCCACCTGCCCCTGGAGTCACCAAGATAGCAATAAGAGGAAAAGGCTTTTTTGATGACTCCTCCTCTGACTGATAGGCCCAGGAAGGCAGAGGCAGTTATATTCCACAGGCAATAGGTTGTAACAAAAGGACCCCAGAAGCCCAGTAGACAAATGGATTTAAAAAGAGTGCATAGTCCAGGCCCAGCTGATGCTTGAATCCCAGGTACAGGATGCCTGGGCATCTCAGCAGTTTGAGCTGGCTACTTGTCAAAGTCATTGGCTGTAAACATAGAAGAGACTTCTCTAGGTGGAGCTCAGCCTTGTCTGCCTGTTACTGGTTCCTAGGTTCTAGTTTTAGCCTCTGAGGGCACAATAAGTCAGTCCGTTTTCCCTTTCATGTGAGGCCTTCTAGATCTTAAAGGCATCTGTCATTTCCTTGGGATATCAGCACCTCCAGTTCTCCTTGATGGCTTGTAGGGACAGCACTGGAAGTGAACTTTTACTTGGAAATATAGTGAAAAGTTAGGAAGCTGTAGCTTTGGGTGACATTGGGTGTTGCAAGAAATCGGGGATCTCTGTATTCTGATATTCACTTTTGCACAAGGAGTGTGTTCAGCTTGCAGAAAGTGCCTGGACTATGCAGCTGTGTAGCCTTGCACCCATCACTTCACCTATGTGTCACTTCCTGTAAAATGGGTATAGTATTTTTAAAATTTGTGAGGTTCAAATAAAAAGAGGTGTGTGGAAATACTTTGTAAATTGTGAACCATTGTACGCATTATAGTGTATATAATGACAATGGCTGAAAATGTTTCATAGTTTGTTTGTCATTGTTTTTAATCAGTCTCAGAAATTTCATGGAAGCGTTGTTAGTTTGAGGAGTGAGTCTCCTGAAACTTTGGCCCTGGCTAAGATATTTGTATAAGATGTCATTCTGCGTACTTGTCAGAAACCTGCGGCTACCCAACCAGACCCGCACAGATAGATGGCTTTATCAACGCCCTTGCCAAGTGTGGCGTGAAATCAACTAAGCTGGAATTTAGGTCGATCTCCTTCCTTAATGATGAAACAAACAGATTTGCCATTTGAAACAGAAAAGGGTGTTTCTGTCATTGGCATTGGTCCATTTTGCTAAATATTGTTGCTAATGTAACAGCTTTTATCTTGACCTGGAGGTTAGCTAAAGCCAAGTGCCAGTTCTGTTACCATTTTAGTCCCCAAGGGACTCCCTGACTGCCGAGGATAGAATATCCTGCACCATCTCACACTCAAGCACACTCAGACCTTATGTTGGGGGGCCAGGGTTCAGAGGGACACACTCCAGAAGTTCCAATATCTGTGAGGGAATCAGTCATATAAACAATCACAGTAATCAAGTCAGTGCTAAAAGGCAGTTTACACAATTCTGTATTAGTCCATTCTCACACTGCTATGAAGAAATACCCGAGATTGGGTAATTTATAAGGAAAAGAGGTCTAATTGACTCACTGTTCTGCATGGTTATGGAGGCCTCAGGAAACTTACAATCATGGCAGAAGGCACCTTTTCACAGGGTGGCAGCGGAGACAATGAGTGCAAGCAGAGGAAATGCCAGACGCTTATAAAGCCATCAGATCTCATGAGACACACTCATTATCACGAGAACAACATAGGGGAAACAGCCCCCATAATTCAATCACCCCCACCTGGTCCCACCCTTGACATGTGGGGATTATAGGGATTACAATTCAAGGTGAGATTTGGGTGGGGACACAGAGCCAAGTTACGGAAAAAGAGTGACAACGTTCATTGCCAGCCCAGGCAGAGTTTTCTCTCCCTCCTCTGGACCCCACGAAGATAACCTGTATATGTTTCCATGGTGGTATTTACCATGTGGCATTTGATGGGCTGACCACATTCTCCTGTCTGGCATCAGACTTGGCACTCTCAAAAGCTGAGATGGGTGATTAATTTCTATATTCCTATTAACAAGCATGGTTTCTGACATAGCAGATAGTCAACAAATGTGTAGTGGCACTGAATGGTGAACGGATGAATGAAGTGACAATTTAGCTTGAGAAAATATTTCTTGAAGAAATTACTTGAAGCTATTTATTGAAAAAATGGGATTTCTGTGAGTGATAAAGGACAGTGATGACATTGCAGGGGTGAGAACTTTGAACAAAGGCTGGGAAGTGAGAGAGCTTGGCTTCTGTGGGGAAATATGGCAGCCTAGGAAGGCTAAAATAGGGTTAGTATGAAGGCGGCATGAGGGCTAAAAGATTTTAAAAGGATTTTGCCATATTATTAGGTTTTGGCTTTATTTTTTAAGCAGTGGAAAACTAGTGAAAAGTTTTAAGGATAAAAGCACACTTTGGGAGATTGCTATAGAGAAGCAGTTGGGTTAGGAGGGAGCTTGGCATTGGTGGGGGGGGGCAACTAGGAGGTTAATGCTATGATCCAGGTAAGAGGCAGTGAGCACCCAGACTACAGAGCAGGCAGCAGAGTGGGAGAAGGGGTGGACACAGCACTGAATTTGTCATCATTAGCATTTGTTGAGGGCCTGTCATGTGACATGGGCCATCATTCAAAACGCATTATCATCATACAAACCTTGGAAAGTATGCAGTATATGATGCCCATGTTTAAGATGAGTTCACGGAGACTCAGAGAGATTAGATAAATTTCTAAAGTTCACAAAGGAAATAAATGGCTAAGCTGTGATCTGAATCCAGGTCTGCCTGGCTCTGAAGGTCATGGCATCGCATGGTCACTGACAAGGCATCTGAGCTATATTCATTGGGAGTTCACTGCCCTCTCTAACTCCAAAGTTGGAGAACATGGTGCTAAGTCACTGGGTGATTCTAGGAAGGCTGCACCCAAACTGCATACCCTTCTGAACCCTGCCTCCCCCGAACACACACATCCTCCCTAACTCCCACATACACACCCTCATACTCCACTGCAACAGTGACATGCACAGGATCTTTCTCTGAAGGTTCCTCTCTTCTTCAGTCTCATCTTTATGCAATGCAGTATATTTTAGTCAGACATTGACTACACAGAGGGTGTTAAAAATCATCTAGTTGTGCACTTGTACACAAGAAAATAAGGTCTGGAGTGGAGAGTGCGCTGTCAGAGCCCCTTGCTGAGAGCCAGGGCAGGGTGAACCACAATCCAGGTCTCCTGACTTGTTGAATTCCAATTGCCTTAACATACCAAACAATTCTGGAGAATGTACAGTTTCACTTAAAAGCTGCTACAAAAGAGACTTTAACATATGGCAGGTATTTTTAATTGTAGAAATTAAGAGTGCTATCCTTAGATGGGGAAACTCACTTTGGGAAAGTGATTTCTATGTTGACAAAATATCTAACTCCACCCATCTGTTACTACATTTATTTACAAAAGCACTCATGCCTGGGTTTCCCTAGATTCTCTTCTTCAGAGTCATGCAGGGTGTCAGATCAATCCTGTTCCAGTGGGTCCCAGACCACATGTGCAGAAAAAGCAACCTATTGAATGAATAATCCTTGAGCATCTCTCTATGGGGGCTTCTGTTCAAGGACCATGGAGGCTGCATAATTCACCTGCTGCCCTCCAGGACCATGGTGTGTGCACTGAGCACTACAGGCCAGACACTGCAGTGATGGACATTCTCATATTTGTTATCTAATTTAACTCTCGAAGTGACCCTGTGAGATAGAGATTAGTTCCTCTATTTGCAGATGGGCACATGGCATTCAGAGAAGCTAAGAGATATGCCCAAAGTCAATAATCTAGCATCTGGCACTTTTTAACAGTTTGAAACAGGGTGAACAGAAGGTCAAAACCATTAAGATGGAACAGAAAGTGTAAGAAAGAGTAGGCAGGGGGTAAATTCAACTTCTTGGAAATAGGAAATAGGATATCAGGATGCTTCTTAATGCTGCTGCTTCTTACAAAGTCACTAAGAACATTGTTTCTATTACAAAGCAATCTCTGATAAAGTTTGCAAGAGAGGAGGTGGCCCTCTGTGTGGCAGAGGGGACATGAGGAGGAGAAGGCAGGCCACCTCTCTGGGGGCATTGCCTCAATGAAGTTGACATCACCTGGGTTCTGGTACCTAGGCTTCTGGGGCCAGAACCTATACTTTCTTCATATATCCACAGATAGCTAACACTTGGGGCCAAATATTCACTCATGTACTGAAAGACTGGTGTACAAAGGAGATGCCAAATTTTAAACAGATAATCAGAGATGTCCTTTTCCATGTAAGAAGGTGGCTGTCCCTTTAATCCATAATACCCCTTCATCTCAATATTAAGGTAATGTGAGAGCTACACTTGGCAAAAAGAGAGTAATTGATAAGCTTGGAATTAATGCAAAAGAAAGTAAACTGTGCAGGTTAGGGGCTGGAAAGTTATGGACTACAGGCTAAATCTGACCAGCCATCTGTCTTTGTAAATAAAGTTTTATTGAAACATAGCCATTGTCATTTATTTACATATGTCTGACTGCTTTCATGTTACAGCAGCAGAGGTGAGTAGTTGAAGAGAGATCGTATGGCTTTCCAAGCCTAAAATACTTACTATTGTCCTTTACAGAAAGAAATTGCCAAACCCTGATATACTCTATATTAAGCTTGATGCACCAGCCACATTTCTTGTTTCTGTGTCCCATAATTCCATTTTTTCAGGTCTCCCAGTTCTGTCCCACTTCGTCTCATTCCCAGTATTTAACTTAAGAACCTAAAAGAGTTGCAAATGACTAAATCCCAAATAAAAGAAACGAGCAGAAAAGGAGGGTATAATCAGCCTCGATGGCATGCCCAAGGCTGATGTGGTTTTATCGTACCTGGGATTGTAGAATCTGAATCCAAAAAGTTTGTTTTCCATCTCTGGACCCTTGTTGTGTTCAGTGTGTCACTTTTATTCTCACCTACTGTAATGAGGTCACTTCTCATTGGGAGAAATGTCTGCTGCCTGCTGTAGGTCTTAATAGGTAAAGGAGTTTCTTTCCCCCAGCTCAAGGCTGAAAAGTCTTGCAGAAGCCTTCTGACTGGTTCAGCTTTAGTCAGGTGCCCATTCCTGGCATGGCTCACTGTGGTCCAGGATGGAAGATAGTGAGGCAGCTCAGTGGGCCCAGTTTGGCTTCTGTGGATGTGGTCTGAGTGCAGAAAGGACACAGCAGAGCCTCCAGGCTGGGTGGCTACACCACACTGTCACTCACTCACAGCCGCTTTCCTCCATTGCTAGTGCAACCTCCTGATTTCAAACCTGCAGCGTATCTCTTCAGACCTGCTGCAAATAGCCTCCCAATCTCACCCAATTCTAGTCATCCTAAGTGCGCTGCTAAGAATATTCCTAAAAAGCAATTTGATGATACCCCTTAAATTTAAGCTTAAAAGGCTTAACTTTTGTCCATCCCCACCCCTTCCTCCGTGCCCGGTGTCCAGTAGGAAAACCTCATGACCAACATCAGATTATCTTTCTAAATCCATCTCTTATCACTTCCTGCCAAGCACCCTTCACTCCAGACACAGAGATCTGATCAATGCTCTTTATTCCTTATACTGTGTTCATGACACACTTACTGTTTTCCTTTCCCAGAATTTTCTGTTCCTAGATTCTTTCTTAAACCCTTGGAATGCTCCGATTGAACTGACGTCCGTCTGCTGGCTTCCCATGGCTCTCTGAGTGCCCCTCTCATTGTACTTATCACACTGCACCACAGTGGTCTGTTAGCTGCTTGCTTTATTTTCTGTGAGCTCCAGGAAAACACCTCCATGCCTCATTTATCTCTGCAGACTCAGACACAGCACCAAGCCTGCTGCAACTATTATTTGCTGGGCGAAGCATTTTGGCACCCACCTCCCTGCAAGGAATGGTCCTCTAGTTTCTCCCCCCACCAGAGTAATGGCAGTTTTCCCTTCTCAGTTTGTTTTTTGTGTTCACCATTCATTTAAAATGGAATATTCTTTCTTTGGATGTGCCAACATCATTGAGTAAGATCTGGTCCAGGAGCAGCTACGTTGGATCTGGTATCTTCTATATCTCCTAGTTCTTGGAGCCACACATCTCTCATCTTCGTTCTCAAGTACTATACAGATTTCCAACTTGTCTATTATGGTTTTGCTTGAGAAAATTTTAAAAGCTCAATAGTTTAATATGCACACACACATATATATGTTAAGGGGGCATGTGTGTGCCTGTATACATTGTATAATGTGCAGATTCAGTAATCCTCAAAAATATCTCAGGTCCAAATTAGACATTTTCAGGATAATTTTTTGCAGGAGAGTACAAGGCCTAACAAATGAAGTTAGAACCTGGGAACCCCAGCTGCTGAGCTGTGCCTTCTTATTGCTTAGACTTTATAAGTTCCAAGATTGGAAGAGAGCAAGATTTGTAATTGGAGGTCCAGGATTTGAGTCTTGGCTCTCTCTTTTTTGAGTAATCACAGGCAAATTTTACTTATCCTCTTTATTTCTGCACTTATATAATAATAGTCACCTTTTACTGGTTGGTGACTAAAATGAAAAGATAATGTATAGGAGAGTGATTTATAAATTAAGAAATGCAATACAAATAGCAATCATTACAAAACAGAAGTTTAAGAATTCAGCCACAATAGTTACTATGTGACTTCCATGGGAAAAATATTTAAACACTCTCCACCACAGTGTTATATTCCCCCAATAAAGTGTGATGTGGAGCATCATAGGTAGCTCAATTACCGGTGAGATGACAGCTTCAGCGGGGCTGAACAACTGCTGATGGAGAACTCTGGCAGGTTTGCTATCGAAACCAAACAGGAGCTAACAGATGTGGCTGACACTTCCTGGGCCCCATCACTGGGAAGGTGCAGCTGTGCTCTGCCTTTACTTCGGGTAGTTTGGGTTTGAAAGTGGCTGCGCCTTTGTGAAAATCCTATGACTGAAGCTTTATTGTCTTTCCTTTTCCTAGGGACGGCCATTTTCCTTGACAACTCCATGCTGAGGCACAGTAACAAAGATGTTCTGCTGCCCATTAGAGGCACCCAGCGAATGGCAGGGGTGGAGACACAGGTTTCAGACGTGCATGCACACCTGAGAGGAGTGAGCTGACAGACCCTGATAACGGAGGCAGCAATTGTCAATGAAGAGATGGCACTAATTGTTATTTGGTTTTGTCAGCAACACTGGGATATTTGCTGAACCGCTCAGGAGATTTTCTTTCCCCCCAGCTTAGAAGAAACCAATTTGAGCACTGTTTGGAAGAAGACGACAGCAGAGAGATGGCAGGTGAGAAAGTAAAAACTCACCAGATGTTTCTGGATCTCAACATTTACTCAACTGCGTTGATCATCTCACTATTTATAACTCAGGTGTTTATTTCAGCTTTATGCAGCACTTCCAAATCTACCCTGCACAGGGTAATACAGAGCTAACCATTTTGCAGAGTATTCTGGGAAAGTGTTTATTCTGTTCCTTACAAGTTTTAGGTTTTTCAAGTGACTATTATTTCACATTGTGAGTTCTACCAAGCACTAGGCAGTAGACCAAACACACACATATGCTTTGTGCCCATAAATATTAAAAATGCATTAGCCAGTCTAAGTTTTTCTTTTGTATTTTCCAAGACTTGTCAATTGCAAATGAATAGATCTTATTTGTAGAGAAAGAACAGATTTAAAATGACAAAATCAGAACCTTTCCCGGAATCTTGGGGAGGACTGGCACTTTAAAGAAGAAAGAAAAAAGAATGACAACAAAATTTCGAGTGAATTGTCTTGGATGTCTGTCAGATTTGGAGATGCACTGCTCTCTCGGAGCCCATGCATCCCAGATGGAGTGGTTTCTGTAGAAAAACAATCATAGTTACATTCAGGGGAGCTTACTTGGCAAGAAAATCATGATTGAACTGATGCTATTGTGACATCATGTAGGAGTTTATAATTGCAGTTTGTTATGAAACAGTTGGACTGAATCCTAAGGATGGATATTTTAGTGTTCCATGGAGAAAGTGGAGATAAAGGCATTGGCAAGGACAGATGTGACATTAGAATAAGAGTGGCCGTGGTGAGGCCTCACCGCTTGGTATTTACTTTGCTGAAACCACAGAAGTCTCAGATCTAGCCCTTCTAGTCCCACAGGTCAAGAAACTCAAACTTACCAATGTTCCAGAGTTGATCATATTTGGGAAGGTCAATTCCTACTGAGTAAATTTACTTATGTAAACCAGGAACAATGTTGTGCATTTACCAAGAAAAAGAAAACTGTCAGTCAGGCCTACTCTTCTTTTTGGTCTAAACAATACACTCCCTGTAGACAAAGTACACAGGAAGTCAAGGTTGCTAGTAAACTTGGAATCGGGTAAAGACTGGTAGTTTCATAAATTGAGTAAATTGAGTATGGCTTCATGCATCAGCCTTAGTCACCATGCCCACTGTCAAGATAGTAAATGCTTTTAAGGGTCCAACAGGCCACCTTTGGCCCACAGGACCCTTGGATGTCTACTTTAAAGTCTCCCTCACTAGCTCTTCCTTTCCTGACCTTCCACTGTTTATGTTCTTCCCAGTACAATCCCAGGATCTTTATTCAATTGTGATAATACAGCCAATTACATTAAAACTGGGGCCAAGCCAATGATTTGGTCTTGCTTCAAAATATTTATTTATTTATTTATTTTTTGAGACAGAGTCTCACTCTGTCACCCAGGCTGGAGCACAGTGGCATGATCTCAGCCTCCTGAGTAGCTGGGACTATTGGCATGTGCCACCATGCCCAGCTAATTTTTATATATATATTAGAGACAGGGTTTCACCATGTTGGCCAGGCAGGTCTCGAACTCCTGGCCAAGTGATCTACCTGCCTTGACCTCCCAAAGTGCTGGGATTATAGGCGTGAGACACTGAGTCCAGCTAGAATGATATTCTTTAAATAGTTGCTCACCACTTCTTGAGAGGAGAAATTGAGCTCTGCATGGGCGTGAGGTTGGTTAGGGAGGCAATAAAAGTAGAAGCCAATAGCTGTGCTCAGCCTCTGTTGTTCCAGGGGGTTCCTCTCTGGTCCAACCTTGCCTATCCCTCTTGGCTAAATAATACACAGCAGGGAAATGGATCTATCTTCCTAAGAAGGGAGTTCAGAGAGCATCTATTATTACTTGAGCCTTGCTTAACTAGTATTCCCTATAACCACATACTCCTCCATAAAATAGAATATTATAGATTAATTTCATCTTATAATATACACATGCACAGTTTTTTTTTTATTCAGAGATGTTTCAGAACACTGTTTGAATTGATGCTGTCGGCAGCTGCCTGCTGACTTTCTTCTTTGTCCAGCTAAATTCAGAGAAAATTATTTGCCTGGCCTGGGAACTGTTTGCTCTATTCATAATCTAAAGTAAATGGACTCTGTATCTCTAAAGCTTTACCATTCATTTTATTTTGTTTTTAATTGACACATAATAATTGTACATATTTATGGGATATAGTGTGATGTTGTGATACATGTATACATTGTGGAAAAATCAAATTAGGGTACCTATCATGTCTATCACCTAATACATTTATCATTTCTTTGTGGTAAGAACATTCAAAATCCTCACTTCTAGCTATTTTGAAATATGCAATATCCATAGTCACCCAACAGTGCAATAGAACACCAGAATTTATTCCTCCCATCTAACTCTACCTAGGGCCCATTGATCAATCTTTGCTTATCCCTCCAGTTCCCTACACTTTCCAGCCTCTCCTAACCACTATTCTATTCTCTACTTCTATGTGATTAACTTCTTTAGATTCAGTGTATGCATGAGATCATGCAGTGTTCGTTTTTCTTGGCTGGCTTATTCCACTTAACAATATTCTTCAGAGATCGTGCCACTGCACTCCAGCCCAGGCGACAGTGAGAAACTCTGTCACAACAACAACAACAACAACAACAACAACAACAGCAGCAACAACAACAGCAAAACAATGTCCTCCAGGATCATCTATGCTATGACAAATAACATGATTCCAGTATTTTTTATGGACAAATGGTATTCCTTTGTGCATATATATCACATTTTCTTTATCCGTTCATCTGTTGATGGACACTTAGGTTGATTGCATATCTTGGCTATTTTGAATAGTGCTGCAATAATTATGAGACTATAGATATCTCTTTGACATACTGATTGTATTTTCTTCTTTCTTTCTGCTTTTTTTTTTTTTTTTTTTTTTTGAGACAGAGTCTCACTCTGTTGCCCAGGCTGGAGTGCAGTGGCACGATCTCGGCTCACTACAAGCTCAATCTCCCAGGTTCACGCCATTCTCCTGTCTCAGCCTCCTGAGTAGCTGGGACTATAGGTGCCCACCACCACGCCCGGCTATTTTATTTTTTATTTTTAGTAGACACAGGGTTTCACCATGTTAGCCAGGATGGCCTCAATCTCCTGACCTCATGATTCGCCTGCCTTGGTCTCCCAAAGTGCTGGGATTACAGGCGTGAGCCACCGTGCCTGGCCACTGATTGTATTTTCTTTGGTTATATATACCTAGTAGTAGGATTGCTGGGTCATAGTTTTTTGAGAAACCTCCCTATTATTTTTCATAACAGTTGTTCTAATTTACATTACCACCAACATACTATATACACAATTTACCATACACAAAAAAATCAACTCAAAATGGATTAGGTACTTAAGTGTAAGACTCAGAGATTTAAAACTAATAGAAAAAAAGCATAGAATAAATGTTTATGACATTGGTCTGGACAAGAAATTTTTGGACAAGTCTCCAAAAGCACAGGCAATAAAAGCAAAAATAGACAAGTGGGATTACATCAAACTAAAAAGCTTCTGCACAGGAAAGGAAACAATCAACAGAGAGAAAAGACAATCTACAGAATGGGAGAAAATATTTGCAAACTACTCATCTGACAAGGGGTTAATATCTGGAATATATAAAGAACTCAGATAATTCAATAGCAAAACAAACCATCTGATTTAAAATGGGGAAAATATCTGAATAAAGGTTTTTAAAGGAAGACATACAGATGGCCAACATGTATATGGAAAAAAATTATCAACATTACTAATTATCAGGAAAATGCAAATCAAAACCACAATGAGACATTATCTTACCCCAGTTAGAATGGCGATTATAAAAAATGCTGGCATGGATATGGAGAAAGGAGAACTCTTACTCATTTTATTTTTAAAAATCGTTGCATCGCTCTATTACCTATTCATCATATATTAATTGATCATCTTCTAAGTCATGCATTGCATGAGTTGGTAAGTATATAAAGACAAATAAAACACAATCATTTCCTCTAAGACCCATGTCTACAGGGAGAGACAGGCACGTAAACAAATCATTATAGCTCAATGTGGTGAGTGCAGCAGTTAAGAAATGTATAGGGAGCTTGGGAATACAGAGGAAGGCAACCAACCCCAGACCCAGGGTGAAGACTTCAGAAAAGCTTCCTTGAAGAGGGGCTGCTTGAGAATTAATGGACTGAAGATGAATAGGCGAGGGTATAATAGGCATAGTAGACATCTGATCTCATCCATTCTGGGTTGATCCCATGGTTTAATTCCAAAGGCCACATGAGCTCTTTGAACTCTCTTGTTCCCTTTTCCACACCGGGGGTTTATCTCACCCTTGCCCAAGTACTTCCTGCATGAGAGAGTGAAAACAACACTCAGGAACAGAATCCCTGGACCTAATAATCACTGGTAAATGTCCAACACTTCATTGTTTGTTAAGCAACAATTCGTTATGAAGCATGCTCATTATTTCATTTGATTTCCAGAATAAGTCTTAAGGTAGTCATCCTCAACTGGAGCAATTTTACTCACAGGCAACGTGTAGAGACATTTTGGATTGTGATGCTGAGGGGCTGGAGGTTGTTCCTGGCATCTCTTGAGCAGGGAGAGGCTGCTAAACATCCCACAGTGCACACGACGTCCCCCCACAACAAATTATCATCCAGCCCCAAATGTCAATAGCACTGTGGTTGAGAAACCCTGTCTTGAGGTTATCTTCATATTTAAAAATAAATAAATAAAACTGAGTTTCTAGGTCTAGCTCTGTCTAATTATGTGATCTTTGGCAAATCATTTAATCATGAGCTCTAATTACCCTCTCCATAAAGTGAATATTTATTTTTAAATGAAATGATCTCTAAAGTCTTTTTCAAATCTAAGAGTCTGTGAGAGCAGAGGGTTTCATATGTTATAGATTTAAACTGAGAAATCAGTGAACAAAATTTTCCTGCTGCAGGTTACTGTTGCAATATATTTATTCTCAATGAGTACTTTATTTGTATAATTAATAAAGAAGTCACTAGGCTAGATCTTGGAGGTGCCTTGAATATATATGGCTGGGGTCCTGCTGTCTGCCCCCAGCTGCCTCTCTCCTGTCCAGCAGCAGAAGCTGTGAGTTCTAAGTTATCCTAACTCAGCACCATCTGGAAATTTGAGTAGAAGGACAGAGTAATTTACATGCTCACAAGGTGATTTCAAGAACTTGTTGAAATTATGGAAGATTATCTGTGGCCCTAAGCCCCTTCTCTCCCAGCTCCATCTCCTATCACCTGCACACCCTGCTCTCAGGAACAGGTGATGACTATGACATGATATTTTGGGAAAGAGGTGTGAGAGTAGCCTCTCTGAAGGGTGGACCAGTTGCTAAAGCACAGTGAACATAATAACCTCAATTTATTGAACTCTTCTTATGACAACCTTCTATATGACCACCCTGGAGGATGAGCATTATTTTTCCTACTTGACAGGTGAGGAAACTGAGGCTTTGGAGAGGTTAAGTAATTCACTTTTTGTTCAAGGGAATAACAAAAATTTGACAAATGATATGAATGTTACATTAGAAACTATTAACTTTGTGATCCTGATGAGATAGGGGCCAGTATTTTGAGTAGGCCTTATAAGACAACTCACCCATATCTATGTCAGGAATAGTAAGGCAGTGTAGCATGATGGAAAAAAAAACATGGTGTTTAAAGGCCTAAATTTCCTCATTTACAAAATTGTGATAATAACTCTTGCCTCACAGTGAGGTTGAATTTAGTAATATATGATGAATGCAAATTACAGTGCCTGGAATACAGTAGGTGCTCAATAAATAATGGTAGATATCATTATTACTATTTGTTCACTGGTACACTTGTGATCTCTAATATGTTTAAAACTGTAAAGAGGCAAGTAAATTAGAAGAATATGGAATTAGGCACAAGAGGTTGCTCAGAATCAGCATATTTTATATGGGGACCAGATGAATTCCATTTAAACCCTTAGCATGGGTTATTGATTCTGCAACACAAAGGGTTTGTTCCATGAAAGTGGTGTGGGAAATTCTCATTCAACTGTATTTGTAAATTGAGTCATTTCTTACCAGATCATCTGCCAATTTACTCAACTCTTTTTTTTTTCCCAATATAAGGTCCTTCTTGAAAGAAATGTCTCATATTTAGATTTGGTAAGAATAAATCCAGTTCTTTCTCTATACTAGTACTATGTAAGGCACTGTCATTCATTATTTGGGTTCCCTTGGAGATAATGCCGGTGGAACTACACAGTTGAGGACTCTTATTGAGTCCCAGCAGTTTAATGTCCTGTTTGAGAAAGAACCTGACATCAGTCTTTCTGTCTTCTTGTTGCCACAGGAAAAGTAAGAGCGGTGGAGAGAGAGGATACAGGCCTGGCAAACTTTCCTAGTCACTTAGAAGTGTGGTCTTCCAGTCAACACAAGGAGTTAAAGAAAGCTACAGCCACTGCAGTGAGTACTTTTCAGTTACCAAGGCAAGGCATTTTTTTTTTTCCACCACATGGCAGAATCAAAGTGGGTAGAATTACTTTGTGCATATATTCCAGTCATGTGTTTTCATTTTTCCCAAGAAAAGCTGTACTGGATTGAGTCATGTCCCACATAATTTAGGTTCACCCAGAATCTCAGAATGTGACTTTATTTGGAAATAGTGTCTTTGCCGATGTAATTTACGATGACATCAAACTAGAATAGGGCAGGCTCTGAATCCACTATCAGACTAAGAGAAGACACAGGGAACAGAGAAGACACACAGGTAGAACCCCACATGAAGGTGGAGGCCAACATCAGAGTGATGTGTCAACAAGCCAAGGAACAGGAAGGATGGCCCGTGGCCACCAGAAGCTGGAGAGAACCATGAAACAGATTCTCCCCAAGAGGTCCAAGAAGGCAGCAGCCCTGCCCACACCACGATTTCAGACTTCTGGCCTCCAGAACTGTGAAAAATACATTTCTGTTGGCCACTCAGTTTGTGATAATTTGGTATGGAAGCCCTGGGAGATGAATACAGAAGACTTGTTTATAAAATTTCAGTAAAGAACCTATTGAGGTGTTTTTGAACAAGAAATGATTGAATCTACATGGACCCAATTGGTCATCCAGAATTCACCATCATTGTCCCCCAGCATGGAGCGAGTACCCTTTTCTTTAACCTGCTAGGACCTCTTCAGTACAAAACAATATCACAGAAAACTTTGAATAAATATTAAGTCCTGGATGGCATGCCCAGTTAGTTACTAGCAAGTTAACACGACATGCTGTCTCAACTTAAAATTCTCTTCTGGTTGTTATTTGGCTTTTGTTTTGTTTTTCAGTTGACCTTTGTTCTAAATTGAACTTGAGCAAAAATAACTGAATTTGATATGACAATAAGATATTGGTTTAGTTTTCTATTACAAGGAGAATCCAATTCATGGTGTGAAAAGTGTCAGTGGTCTTGCTGAATGTGTTCTAATTGATGAATAATGTTTTAAAGGAGTGGAGATGTTTTAAAGGAGACACTTTATGTTTAAATCTTAGCCAGCCTAAAAACAGTGAAGAAAATGACAAAGCCATTCAGTGCATATCAGAAACACTGTCCTGCTGCTGGGTTTCAAATCTTTTTTCCTTTTGATTCTATAAAAGACAAAAAAAAAAAAAAAAGAAAAGGAAAGGCATTTAAAAGTCAACACTTAGGACAAATGGAAACCATGTGCAACCATCAAGTGCTTAAAAGGGTGGTCTATTAGGAAGTTGATAACCAGGGAGAGCATGGTAGTTTTGGAGCTGGCATTGGCAAAGGGATGAAAAGTCTAGGGTTCACACCATTCAACCCATAGCACTGCCTTTAGACTTTCCTGTGAAGCTAGGTGAACTCTGAGGAAAGATAAGGAATAAAGGAAGAGATGAGGTGAGTAATGTGCTATTAAAATCACCCTGGTTCTTATCTGGGGAATGAATATGAAACAAAGATGAGAAGGATTTAGAAAAGACTCCAGACTTTTTCACTTTTTTTCCAGCCATAGTACATCTGAACTTGACAGTCTTGCCTCTTGGTGTTTCATCAATGGAAAGTGTAAGCACCTATAAAGCACCTTTATACTTATTATTTCACTTTGCCCTCACACACACTCATACATACATACAAAGAACTGTAGGGAAGTATCTATAACCTTATTTTACCCAAGACTCAAAGAGCTTAAAACATTTTTCTAAGCTACGCAGCTAGTAAATAAATGAACTGGGATTCAACTACTAATCTAATTCCATATTCCAACTATTTCTAATGTATTATGTTGTCCTGTTGAAGAATCACTGGAAAGCTACTTCCTTCAACTGTTCTGAAAGTCTGATCAATCTGAATAGAAACTATGCGCTGGTCATGAATGATAATATAGCACTAGAAGATAAGCTAGGTGGGGAAACTATATATTCACTAAAATATATCAATTTTATAATCTTTTATGTTTTGAATGTCAACAAACACACATTTTAATTCCCAAGGAAGTCTGCCTCTTTTTCCAAACTTCTTTTCTAAACAAATCATTTAATAAATACAGAATAATTTCCAATGACTATTTCACTGAGAATGAGGGAGATAACCATATTAGTCTAGATTTCCTAAGAACTGGAGAAGGCATATTTCTCTATGTAATCCAACTCAAGATGGAATCAATGGTGTTAAAATCTTATAATGTCAAGCCAATGTCCAACATGTATCATTGAATTTCTCTCTGGTAATTTAATTAGTTTAAATAAATATCACTAATTAATATCTTTGGAAGATGAGCTCCAACCTACTCCTCTGAGTTGACCAAGTGCTTTATTAATATCAGATTAATGCTATTATGTGGCAGGTACTCTATGCATTATTGCCTGTGATTCTGACAAAACTTCATAAAATGAGGTTGACTTCAGATTTTTTTTAAAAAAAATTAAAAATACTTTAGATAAGAAATTATGAGCTTAGCAAAATTCAGAAACTTGTCCAAGATCCCATGGCTAGTCCTAAGACTTAAATTCTCATCTATCTGATTCAAAGATCATATTTTCCTGTCTCTTTTTGTGTGAAGAATTTTTTTATGATATCTAGGACATTGGAATTTTTATGTGATGAAAACTTTAGATTCCGTTATAGTATTCCTAAAAGATCTTCTTTTTCTGGTGGTTTTTAGCTGGCAATTTACTTGATTGGGCTCAAACTGTCTTTCTGTTGGCATTCCATTGGTAGCTCCAACCTTAGTTCAGTTCATTTGTCCTTAGCTTGAGAGCCTGAAGTTTTCCCTGTGTATGCAAAACTTGGAGTTCAGCCAGAGGTTTGGAGCAGAGTATATGCATAGAAGTTAGAGCTCTGCCTCTCATTTTTCTGGAAGTTTCTCTTCACTTTACAGCTGCTATGGTTTATGTAAATTCTGTTGTCTGAGTCTCTCTAGTCTAGAAAAAATGCAGGTTTTCTGTATAGAGTGAACTGGTTGAGGTCTTCTCTCAGGTTAAAACTATAGGACTAATAAATTCATCTTATTGTATTCTTCCAAGTTGTCAACCCCTCTCTAAAATATACCTCCTTTTGATTGTTTTCCAGTGTCTTTTCTTAATCCTACAGTGTGTTTTGTGCTTTTTATGAAGTTTATACTTGTTATTCCCTGGAAGATTGTTTGATAGGACTTTATTCAGCTGTATTAGGAAGTTTAGACATATATTTTTATATTATATATCATTTTATAAATATATGATGGGGCAAATGAAAGTAAGGAAATCGGTTAAATCATTTCAAAAATTCTATGAATTCACCGTTAAATTTTAAAAATCAATTTCTGACTAATATTTCTGGATACCTGTGTTTTTTTCATGCAATATCGTCTTCTATGTCATGGAAAGTATTGATGGTACTTTTTTTTTAAGTATTCCATTATTGTCCCCAAGATTTTCTTCCAAGTTAGTAATAATTGCTGTATATGTTTTAATGCTGACACATTTTTCATTTTTGTTTTTAATTTTATAGAAGCTTTATCCACCTGTCAGGAGAAGGCATTCACATACAACCTTTATTCATATTTCTTCCTCAAATTCCCATTAATGGTTTATTGGTTGAAATATTTAAGAGATGTTGTTATTCAATAAAGCATAGGAATAAGTGGCAAGCTTACACATGTGCAGGCAATGACAGCTGTGTCACAGTCATCACGTAGTCAACAGCGACTATGAGATGATGGAAATTTTAAGGACCATTCCATAGTCAAATATATTAAAATGTGAAAAGTGTATGTCTTATAATTAATTAAATATAGTATCTTAGAACCAAAAAAGTTGGCATTCTAACTCTGTGAACTTTGTATCTTTGAATTTTCTCCATTCTTTTCTATTTCTGCTTCTAAACTAGTCCATTCTTACTTGAGTTCATTTACTGTAGTGCCTTTAAAAATGTTGTCAACAGTGGCTAACACCCACTCACTCTGACTCAACTATTTCTGGCAGTTACAGCATACATTAATTCTGCTCATATGCCTTTGGCCGTAACTCCATCATACGGCCAATCTCAGTTGTAATGGAGAAATATTGTGTAGTGGTGTGCTCACGGGGTAGAGGAAGTGAGTGAAGCAACTGGCCCATAGTGGCTAAAGTTTGCTCATGGTACTACAGCAAGTAAATATCAGAGCTGGTATAAGGTAGTGGTTGAGACAATAAACTTTGGAATTAGCTAGATTGTTTCAGGCTTGGCTCTGCCTTTTATATCTATGTGATCTTGAACAAAGTACTTATCTCTAAAACACAGTTTTCTCAGGCATAAAATAGAAACAATAATAGTACCAAACCCATAAATCTGTTACAGGGGTAATACACAGAAAAGACTTTGTACCAAGACTAGCTCATGGTTAGTCCTACAAAATATTAATTAATTTGACTTAAAACTCTGCATTTTTTCCAGTACATCTCAAATCTCCTCATCTCCTTCCATTTGAATAAATACCACTGATTAAAAACATATTGTGTGCTAGGAATTTTGGTTACTTTTTAATATGCATTCAATCATTTACTCCTAACAGTTACATAAGGTAGACTTTATGATCGTCTGCATTTTACAGATGAGGAATCAGATTTGGAGAGGTTTAGTATCCATATTTCCCTTCTCTCTTATTAGATAATAAGTGTAATATGTGACACTTAGAGAGACTTTCACTCAGGTGCTCAATTTTACTTCCTCCTCAATTCGCTCTCTTGATATATATTCACAGCCCAACTCAAATATTTCTTTCCTTATGGAGCTTTACGCAACTAATCCAGCCCTTACTGGCCTCTGAGGAAATATTTTGTATAAACACATCTCCTTTGACTTGCAGAATACCTACCACTGTGTGGGATGTTTGAAGGGCTTAAAAAGAAAAACTACATATTCATTCTTCCATTAATTAACAAAATAGCATTGACCATTTACTGCCTCCATTTCATTGCAATCTTTTTAAAACACAAATCGTCTCATGTTATTCTTTTGATTAAAATCCTTCAGTAGCTTCCCATCACCTACTGGTGGAAACCCTGTCTACAGTTCTTGTTATAAAAGGTTCTCCATGATCTCATCCCTGTCAGTCATTTCAGCTGCACCTCTCACTGCTTCTACCTCACTTAGCTAAATCAAACTGTTGCAATTAACACAACATACAGTCCTGCATTTCCGCTGCTTATTTTCCTGTTACACCCTTTCCCCATGCTTTATCGCAAAATTAGGGATTATAATATTTATGAAACCTCTGTTGCTATTACCAAGTATTACTGATGTTAATTTAACTTAAATTTGACCTAAAGCTCCCTTCATACTTTGAATTCCTACATAGAAAACTGAAACCTAACTTAATATGTAAATAAAATGCAACCTCAGAGTATATTCTTGCAACAAACAGCCGAATCTCAGCCAATCATAGGAGTTGAGCTTCAGCCAATTAAAGCTGCCAACTGATCAGACCATTTCCATATAAGGCAAATGACAAGCTGTAACCAATTAAGCTATTTCTCTATCCCACATCCTTTTTCTGTACAAATACTGCCTGCCCACATTGCTGGGTGATGCTCTCTGAACCTCCCCTAGTTCTTAGTGGTACTCAATTCATGAGTCATTCTTTGCTCAAATAAACACCACTAAATTTAATTTGTCTCAAGTTTTTCTTTTAACATCAAATACTTGCTCCACCATACTCCTGCTCAACCCCATACAGAATTTTATAATAACATTCAGAAAATTTTATTGCACTTGATAATTTAAACATTTGTTTCCTCCCCTAGATTGTGAAGATAGGAAATGTGAATTCACTCATTTCTGTAACACTAGGGCCTAGCATCATGGTTAAAAACCGTTTTAATAATTAATCAGTTTTAATTAATGAGATTGTTTTCTAGGTATCCACTACCTCTGCCTCATAGTTTGAATATGCTCTTTCATATCCTGTCTGACATTTAAACAGAACTCCTATGGGTTCCCAGACCCAGAACGGAATGTCCCAACCTTCCGTGTGCATTGACTTTTTGTGTTGGATTCACCAGAGTTTTCTCACCTGTCACCCTGCAGGAAGAGGAGCCACCACCACTATTCCCTGCTCAGCAAAATACCAAACTACTTGCTGGTCTTTGTACCATCTCTATGTGCATTAGACTGGTCTCCTTGCTGCCTCTTGGTATATGGCACTTACAGAGACCTCCGCTCAGGTGCTCAATTTTACTTGCTCCTCAAATACTTCTTTTCACCTTACCTTTAAACAGATCCACTTCTTAAGATCTCCTTTATGTAGCATTTTTTCTCCTAAAGAATTTCCAACATTTGTATAGCACCTTATAATTTATAAAGATTGTTTTGTTTAATCCCCAAAGCAATCTTGTGAATTACTATGATTATCATCTTAACTATGGAGATTAATATCTTCCTTATAAATGTCACACAACATATGTTAGATAGCAGTGGTCTCAGAAGAAGAACTCAAAATTAGTTTAATTAATATTTGTTGAGCACTAAGATTCGAAAATCAGTGGGCCTGGTGCTATAAATCATAGAAGTGTGATGAAGTTATAATTCTTATTCTCAGCTAATATTCTTGTGGGAGGTAATAAAAACACAATGGTAGTAATACCAGTAATAATAATAACAACAACAAGTGGTTTATGATTACCTGCTATGTACCACTTTAGTACATTTAACATATTTAATTTATTTTGATCCTCGCAATAATCCTATAAGGTGAGCATTGACATGCAATTCTTATAGATAAGAAAACAACTGAATTCAAGAGAGGTTTACTGACTTACTCAAACTTCCACAGCTAAGGGGCGACAGAGCTGAGCTTATTAATCTATGACTCTCTGACTTCAGAGTGCCTGCTCTTTCCACTACATCATATTGCCTCTTGGATGCAAATAACTATAGTACAATGAAGCCTAAGAGATGAAGGACAGCAGAGAATAGAATGTTTAATTCTATTTAGAAGTAGAGAACTTTAGGTCTGAATTGAATCTTGATGCATGGATAACATCAAATAAGAGGGACTGGGGATTGAATTTGGGAGGGAAAATACCCAGGTAAAGAAAACAGCCTGAGGTATAGCCTGAGTGCATGGAGGAAGGAGGGATTAGTAAAATGTGAAATGAGTGTGGCAAAGTAGTTTCAGGGCAGACCAATTAGAGAATGGACAAACTTGATAGACATTGGAGAGGTGGAATCAACCAGAACTAAGGACTGATTGAATTTTAGGGAATATCTTAGTCCATTTTGTGTTGCTATGACAGAATACCACAGACTGGGTAATTTATAGAGAAAACAAATTTATTTCTTACAATTCTGGAGGCTGGGAAGTACAAGGTTGAGGGGCCCACATCTGGTGAGGGCCTTAGTGCTGCATCATCCCATGGTGGAAACCATAAGGACAAGAGAGTAAGAGGGGCTGAGCTTGCTTTTATAATAAGCCCACTCCAGCAATAAATAATCCACCCTCAAGTTAATGGCATTAATCCATTCATGAGGGCAGAGCCCTCATGTCCTTATCACTTCCTGTTAGGCCCTACCACTCAACACTGTTGTATTGGAGATGAAGTTTTAGAAACATACACTTTGGAGGACACAATCAAATCACAGCAGGGAGTAATGGAGAGAAAAAATTTCCTAAAATTTTAATTTGTAAATCTGAGAAAAAAAAATGTGTGTGTGTAGGTAGCAGGAAAAAAAGGCAGTATGTTTTGTTAGGGACATAAATATTAATTGATTTCTTCATTGATTATGCATGGAGATTGGTCAATGCTAGAAAATCATTGAGGCCAATTCTCAAGATGCCGGTAATGTGCAATTTAATGTGCAACACAGCATCCTGCAGGTGACCTGGCCTGATCCATGCTCCTCCTTCACTCTGAATGAAAAGGAAATTTTCACTTTTGTAATGTCAGTTCAAGGTTGAAATATTACTTGGCCTTTCTCCTCCTCCAGTGTTTTAATAAAGGTACTAGAGCTGTTCGGAGATTGGAATCATGCTTAGAAGACCTGTGGCTGCTTTTAACTCCACAGAAGTAATTGAGATTTATGAACTCCTTATTAGTGCCTTAAAACAAAATGAGGAACTTGAAATTCCCATCTGTCAAGATTAAGGAGGGAAGAATTTATTTTTGCTCTTAAAATCTTTAATGATTACTTTTCACCTTTCCCCTTTTATATCACTCAGGAGCAATATCCCCATGAAGAGTTAAAGATGCATTAGGAGTAGAAAAATGAAAAGCCTAAATCTTTATTTTCAATTCTGAAAATATGTTGAGCATTTGGTATATGCCAGAAATCCTGCCAAGCTCTAGGAACATAAAGATGAATACAACAAGATACCTGACCTAAGTACTAAGCAAAGTTTTGCTGACTTAAAATCCATTATGTTTTTGCTCCTACTATGTGTCACCAAATTTACTTTTTCTCACTTTTTCTTCAAAATTATTCTTCAAGGTCATTTTGAAGAAAGATTAACTAAGTTGCCCAAAGTCGAACAGTAATAGTTGGGATTAGATTCCACTTCTGATTCCAAAATTTTAGAAAAATGAGCTGTTATTTTGTTCAACATATATCATCACGATGGCTTCTGAGAACCTTTGGTCTTCAGCTTCAAGTCAAACCAAGTAGACTTGACTGGCTACTGAGAAAAAGCCAGTTGTAGGACTTCACCTGGGGAATAAGGTGCCTGCTCAGATCTGCAGTGTGTGTTTGTGTGTGTGTGTGTGTGTGTGTATACACACATGCATGCAGATTTGTAGAAGAATTTTCTTCACTCTCATCCTGCAGTGGGTTGTGGTCTTTCTTGTGAAATTTTTCCCTGGAGTCTATTTTGTGAAATATAATTGAAATCGAAACGCCAGTGATTTTTAATCATACTCCCAATTTATATCTCATGTAACCATATGCCAGTGTTCTCGGAGTGTTACAGGGATATGAATTATGCTGAAATTGGATTAGGCAAATACATATTTGCCTTAAAAAATAGGTACCCAGAGCAGTAACTTAATTCTTCCAACTCTAAAGATTCTCTCAGAAACACCCTGTGTATCTTATCAGCAGCTCATTGTGAATTTTCTTCTGGGCTACTTTCTCTGCCTTTTCATTTTCTTCTAGAATCTACTGTATTTAACAAACATTATCAATTGAAGGAAGTCAATTTATATCAAAACCATCCCTAAATGTAAGACAATTAGGTTTTCAGAAGAAAACCTATCAAAACCCTTCTTCCAATTCTTCAAATTGGGGGGAGCATAATAGAAGGCAATTAAGAACCATTTCCCTTCCAAGTAGATACTTTATGCTGCATCACACTTGAGTATCTAAATAGTAATTAGACCAGAGCTTCAGACTCCAACTGATTGTGAGACAGTCATTATCTTATTGTTCTGTAGCAGCATTATGTTTTGCTGAGGACACTAATATGGGCAAACACTACTGAAGGTTGCTAACTCTAGGGTATTATTACTCTTTATATTCTGTAGGAAAAATTTCTCAATACTAATAAAGGCATAGGTTTAAGCATATGACAGGTAAAGAAAGATTATTGGAGCAAAGATTCTTCTTCAAACAATTCACCAGTTCTCTTACATTTCTTCAAAAGTGACCACATGGAGTGTTTACAATTGTGGCTTCTGGCACTAAATGGCCAGGGTTTATACCACTGACCTGGTCCTTCCCAGCTATGAGATCTTGGCTAAATTATTTAACTTCTCTGTGTCTTAGATACATCAAAAGGTTGTTCTGAGGATTAACTGAGCTAACATATGTGAGCTACTTGATGCCTTGCATAGAATATGAATTCAACAAATGTTTGCTATTAACGTTATTTCAGCTTGGTTTCATTGTCTGTAATTGGGTTTGGTTGGAAATATGGTGACCCCCCACCACCACCACAAAATATGTTCACATGCTAATTTCTGGAACCTGTGAATGTTACCATACATATCGCAAAAAAAAAAAAGACTTTGCAGACAGAATTAAGGGTTTTGAAATGGGGCGATTACCTTGGGATTTTATTATTCAATATAATTACAAGAGTCCTTATAAGAGAAAGAGGGAGGCAAGAGGGTCAGTCAGAGAAGAAGATGTGAGGAAGGAGGCAGAGGTCAGATTGATGTGAATGCTGGATTTGAAGAACGGAAGAGGCCCATGAGCCAGAGGACACATAAAGCTTCCAGACGAAGGGAAAGGCAAGGAAATGGATTCTCCCCTAGAACCTCCAGAGAGAATGCAATCCTGCTGACACTGATTTCATGAGACTTCTGAGCTTCAGAACTGTGAGATCATAGATTTGTATTGTTTAAACCACTACCTTTGTGGTGGGGTCTTACACTGGCCCTGGGAAACTAGTACACTGGACTGTTCACAAACATGCTGTGGCACCTCACTGCTCCCTATATGAGCAGGTGCTACATTGCCAAAAGTTCGAGTTTCCTCCTAATATGACTTCTAGGCCACATTTTCTACTGCCCCCATTCATGAGCCCTGATGTACAGTGACCTAGATTTGTATCCTTTTTCTGACTTGCCTCCTAGCCTACCATTTCTTTGTAACTACATATGCATTTGGCTTTGCCTAGAAGGTTGTTTTTCTTTTCTCCCTATACCAAAATTATTTTCTATCCCGTAAGGCCACGTCCAAATGCCTTCACAGCATTTCTAAACCTCGTTGGCCCTTTTTCTTGGCTCGGAGATCTGTCCTTCAGGGCCTAGCTATGTGCAGACCAAGCTGACTGATAGAAAATAACCAAATAGTGAAAGCATGAGTATATTCAACATTCAATCTCTGTCATTGCCAGCCTGTGTGGATGCATGGGAGCCCATCACTGACCTCAAGCTCCTGGGGCATTCTCTAGTTTCCAGAGCCCAGAGGCTGAGCTTGAGTCATTGAGTTTATGGCTTCAGGGGCCCAGATCTGGACGTAAGCTATGTATCCCAGCCCCTGTGAGGCCAACCTGGCTGTTGCTGGTCTTCTTCCAAGCTCTGTCCTTGCCTGCCCCACCCTCATGCCTTTGTGCACCAGGAGCTCTTTATGAACTCTCACATCTGTTGATTTCTTTTTTTATTATTATTATACTTTAAGTTTTAGGGTATATGTGCACTGAAGCTGGAAAACATCTGTTGATTTCAACATGAAAATCGCTATTTTGTGTTGAGATTAAAAGTAATCACATTAGGAAAAAATAGAATCTTGACTGAATCTTTAAATCTGAACTTTTTTTTGGTAGATAATAAGGTCAGTCAAGGACAGAGGACCTCATGGCCTGTCTGTGACATCAGATTTAATGGAATTAGTGCTCCAAAATAGCCCAATCAGCTCAGAGAGCAAAAATGAAGAAACTGAAGAGAATGTACCCAAGGTCACACAACAAATTGATGATTAGTTCATGACTTAGTTATTAGTTCTCATTGACTTTCTGGTGTTACATAATGACTGACTCTTACTTTCTTTACTTTTATCTGATTCCGTCAACTCTTTTTCTAAGTGTAGCCAGGAAATGTCTAGCAGCATGAGGCCTCAAATTCCAGATTCTGAACTTGAAAGTGATAAAGAAGTTTCACATTTTGAACAGAATTAAATTTCCGTTAAAAATTATAAACTATATGAAGTATTAAAAATACCTTTTTAAAACACACACACACAAATTCTTTCAAGTTACTATCATAAATATAATTATCAAATGTATGTTCTCATTTAAAGAGGTGGAAAATAATGTGGACCATTTCTAAACATATCCAAAGTAGATGGGTACATACACACACACACACACACACACACACACACACACACACACAGAGCCTCTGATCAGTAAAGAGAGCAATAAGGCTATTACCTCTATAGAACTTCTATATTACTTCTATAGACGTAAACTCTATGTTTGTGTAGCCTAAGTTAGGAAAATGTCCCCTGAGATAAAAATTGCTTGTAGAAATGCTCCTCAAAGCATTGGCTTACCTTAGCCTGTTAGGACCCAAGTATCAATAAAAAACCACAGTAGATATGCTACTTCCAAATCTTTCTCCTCTTTTTCAGTGTCCTCCCTCTCTTTCTGGAAACTCAAATTGAATGCATAAAGAGAAATTAACTGTTCAGATTTAAAACTTTTTCCTTCACAAATATAGGTGAAAACCTGAATATGTTAGAAGGTTGCTAACCTATGACACACTGAATATTTTTTAGTAACATATCTGCAGAAAAGTGGCTGAATCTATGCTAATAAAAAATATTATATTCAGAATTCCCCCTTTCTTAGTTAGTGATTTATATTTGAGGAAGTTTAGCCACTAAACATATTTCTACTCTTAAATTATCTCACTACAGATCCAATAGAAGCCATCATACATAAGAGCAAACAGAGATGGCATAGGAATTCAGCTTAGCAAATATTTACTAAACACCTACCAGGAGCCAGGCACTGTGGCAAGTTTTGAAGAGAATGACATGAATAAAACATTGTGTCTGTTCTCAAGGACTCCACAGTGCAAGCCTGAAACTGCAGGTGTCTAATAAATGTTTATAAAATAAATGAAGGAAATTTAATCGAGGAGCAAGACCTATGAAGAACAGATTGTAATGCTGTTTGATTAGACCAGTGACCAAGTATATGCACAAAATACAAATATAACACAGAAGAGAGTGGTAGAGTTTTGGGAGGATGTGGAGAAGGTGACAGCAAAGTCACCTTCCAGAGGAGGTTACACCTGAGTTATGTTGTAAAAGATGAATAGAGATTTATCCTGCAGAAAAGGTGAGGAGTCCAGAAAATCTTGGCCTTCAGCAAACTTGACCTAATTGAACACCTCCTTTGATCCTTAGAAAGCTGCATCTGCAGATCATCCTGGAAGAAGCTACCCTATCCCTGTTCATGCATCTACTAATAAAATAGATACAGTACACTTTTTCCTTTGGCCACATGAAGAAGAAACTCATGCATACTTTATGAATGGGATTATAAATCTTCAAATCTCTTAAGCTGCCACTCTTTTGAAAGTTTTAATGTGTTTTCTTTACCAGTGAATTAATTTTTTTATATTCCACTTGATGGTTGAAATGTATTGTTTTTTTATTTCTAGAAGTTTCCAGTCAGTTTTACATTACAAGAAATCTGCCACAGATATTTAAACTTGGGATCATCACTTGTCTCATTATACTGGTAGTAAACAGGCAATGCAATAACATAAGAGTAATAAATGATAATGATGATACTAATGAGAAGAGTCAAACTAGTTATTTTCTTCAAGGAAGCCAATTCTTGTTTGTTTATAAAATTCCTTTGGACATCTTTCAAATTAGAAACAAACGTGTAATTAAGCCAGTTTTTTTCCTTTGAAAACTTTTACCTTGGTAATTGAGACTGTAGGGTCCAGATACAATTAATGGATAATTTGGAATATTAGACAAACTCTTAGGAATCCAGTGGGTCGTCAACAGATTGGTTCAATTTTAAGAAAGAGATTCCTTCTCTTTCCTGCAACTGGAGTAATCTTACATAGACATCCTCAAGTTGGCTTGTGCTGACCAAAACTTCTTTTTTTTTTTTTTTTAACATATAGCATTCCATCCTGGAAGTAATAGCTGGTAGAAAACCTTGTTCTTGATGTTCTCGTGGGTATTTTATTTTAATTCCTGCCTTTTTGGAGTCTTGATTCCTCAACATTCTTGTGCCTCTCTTCTTGCAAATCATTTAAAGATATGAGATCTGAACAAAGCAAGGCATATGCAGTCCTAATTTATACAATAAAATAAAACTGCTGCCTGCCTAAATCCATTACTTTATTTTAGTTTCCCCTACATGACCAATGTGCCAAGTTAACTATTGTTGGGTGATTTCCCACAGCAATGTGAATCTCATAAAAAGATTGCTTACTGTCATTAAAAGATTTAAATCAGTTATGTAAGCAATAAACTCACTTTATCTTCCAAATTTATTTTTCTCTACTTCTATCTGATTCCACCAACTTTTCTGAGTTGTAGCCAGGCAATATCCAGCAACATTTGATCTCAAATTCCAAATCCTGACCTTGACATCTCAAATTCCAGATCTCACATAGAATTTAGTTAAAAAATTATGTATGTACCTTGTTCAGTGACTGAGTTAAACAATATTTTTGTTATTCAATATTTCCCTTGTATATGTTGATTCTCTATTGCCATAGACTCCTGGATAATTTGGGCAACATCAAGGTACTTAAGTGTTTCGGGAAGTCAGGGACCCCGAACAGAGGGACCAGCTGGAGCTGTGGCAGAGGAACATAAATTGTGAAGATTTCATTTTAATATGGACATGTATCAGTTCCCAAAATTAATACTTTTATAATTTCTTACACCTGTCTTTACTACAATCTCTGAACATAAATTGTGAAGATTTCATGGATATTTATCAGTTCCCAAATAATACTCTTATAATTTCTAATGCCTGTCTTTACTTTAATCTCTTAATCCTGTTATCTTCGTAAGCTGAGAATGTACATCACCTCAGGACCACTATTGTACAAATTGATTGTAAAACGTGTGTTTGAATAATATGAAATCAGTGCACCTTGAAAATGAACAGAGTAACAGCGATTTTAGGGAACAAGGGAAGACAACCATAAGGTCTGACTGCCTGTAGAGTCGGGCAGAATAGAACCATATTTTTCTTCTTGCAGAGAGCCTATAAACGGATGTGCAAGTAGGAGAGATATCACCAAATTTTCTCCTAGCAAGGAATATTAAATATTAAGACCCTAGGAAAAGAATTGCATTCCTGGGGGGTGGTCTATAAATGGCCCCTCTGGCAGTGTCTGTCCTATGGGGTTGAGATAAGGATTGAAATACACCCTGGTCTCCTGCAGTACCCTCAGGCTTATTAGGGTGGGGAAAAAATCCCACCCTGGTAAATTTGAGGTTAGACCAGTTCTCTGCTCTCGAACCCTGTTTTCTGTTGTTTAAGATGTTTATCAAGACAATACGTGCACAGCTGAACATAGACCCTCATCAGTAATACTAATTTTGCCCTTTGCCTTGTGATCTTTGATTTTGTCCTTGCCTTGTTTTCTCAGAAGCATGTGATCTTTGCTCTGCTTTTGTCCTTTGAAGCATGTGATCTTTGTGACTTACTCCCTGTTCATACAACCCCTCTCCTTTTGAAATCCCTAATAAAAACTTGCTGGTTTTGTGGCTAAAGGGGGCATCATGGACCTACCAATATGTGATGTCACCCCCGGTGGCCCAGCTGTAAAATTCCTCTCTTTGTTCTCTTTCTCTTTATTTCTCAGACCGGCCAACACTTAGAGAAAATAGTTGAAATATTGGGGGTGGTTCCCCCAATACTTAAGACAGGTTGTGGCAGAGAATTCTTGTTATGACAGAGGCTCAAGAAAGTTAAATAAAAACTTAAGAGATTAGGAAAGTGAGTCATCCTCCTCCTGGGTGAATAGAAATGAAGGTTTTTGTATTTTTTTTAATAAAAATGGACTTTTTTTATTAAGTGAGAAGTTGAAATGTACAGGGCATATTTTTAAACCTTCTATTGCACAAGCTGAAAGCTCTGGAAATCTACTTTCATTTTTGTCATGTAAATTTTGTGAATGTACTAAAAGGTCTTTATTCCACAGGTAGGGCCAGTGGGTGCCCTTGCAGTCACATTAAGTCAGAGGAGAAAACTGCCTCAGGATGAGACAGATGTTTGATGTTGGGGTGGGGAAATATTTAAAGATCCAGTTTGACAGGAGCTCCACTGTGCTCTAATAGTGAAAGAAGTTTGTGTGCTTTGGGCTTTGGATTTTTGATTGAAGTCTATTTTTTCATTCTCAGATATTTTTTAATTTGATGCTTATATTTCTTACATACTTTGATTGTTGCATATCCAATTCTCTACTCTTTCACAAGGGAAATATTAATTTGGACTCTTTTATAGTAGATTCCTTCAATTCTAGGGTACTGTTCCTTTGGTTTCTCAAAATTGGATTCTTTAGTGATAGGGTGAATGTTTTAGGCAATGACAAGAAGCAGTCTTTAAATTGTTCTTCTATCTGGGAAAAAATACCTTGATGTAATGTAAATGGATCTAGGAAGTGGCCAGGGCATAGTTAATTTTTTTAATTTTATTATCATATGTGCCATTGATCCTGAGCTATAGCTTATATTTTTCAAAGATGTGTTTGCTTAGTTACTCTTGTATTTAATTAGAAAAGAGTATATTAGAAGTATGAGGGGCTTCAGAAATAAAAACAATCTAACTTCCCTTTCAAAATAGAAATCTCCTCTGAGAATTCAAATATAATGAGATAGCTCTGTGTTTAATAGACTTTTCTTTTTTGTGTGTGTCCAGTTTTTTTTTATTATACTTTAAGTTTTAGGGTACATGTGCACAACGTGCAGGTTAGTTACATATGTATACATGTGCCATGTTGGTGTGCTGCACCCATTAACTCATCATTTAACCTTAGGTATATCTCCTAATGCTATCCCTCCCCTCTTCCTCCACCCCACAACAGGCCCCAGTGTGTGATGTTTCCCTTCCTGTGTCCATATGTTCTCATTGTTGAATTCCCACCTATGAGTGAGAACGTGCGGTGTTTGTTTTTTTGTCTTTGTGACAGTTTGTTGAGAATGATGGTTTCCAGCTTCATCCATGTCCCTACAAAGGACATGAACTCATCATTTTTTATGGCTGCATAGTATTCCATTGTGTATATGTGCCACATTTTCTGAATCCAGTCTATCATTGTTGGACATTTGGGTTGGTTCCAAGTCTTTGCTATTGTGAATAGTGCTGCAATAAACATGTGTGCATGTGTCTTTATAGCAGCATGTTTTATAACCCTTTGGGTATATACTCAGTAATGGGATTGCTGGGTCAAATGGTATTTCTAGTTCTAGATCCCTGAGGAATCGCCACACTGACTTCCACAATGGTTGAACTAGTTTACAGTACCACCAACAGTGTAAAAGTGTTCCTATATCTCCACATCCTCTCCAGCACCTGTTGTTTCCTGATTTTTAATGATCGCCATTCTAACTGGTGTGAGATGGTATCTCATTGTGGTTTTGATTTGCATTTAGTTTTAGTCTTGGAGATTTTTGACAATCTAAGGAAAGCTTTAAACCTTCCCTAACAAACGGGCATTTGCATTCAAACACAGAATTTTAAGGAATTCACAGGCCTCTGAAATCCCATTCAGGGGCCACTTGGGGTTTCCATGGTCCCAGGTGAAGGTCTCTTCCTTGTCTCCAACAAAGTGATCATGAAATGCCACATAAAGAACCTATGGCTTCCTTGGGTATCTCATTCTGGTTTTGTTCACTGTAACATTCTAAGTTCTTCTTTTTATGGAGTGGAAACGTATCTCCCCTCAATTCAACCAAAAGTCCTTTTCTAGTTCTTGGAATCCTACAGAATAATTGATCTCTCTTCCTGACAATGGCTCTTTTGTTTTAATATTTGACAACAAAATTAAAAGTCAACCCTGGGTCTTGTTTTAAATGTAATCTTATTTTTACCTGATTTTCAACTTTTCTCACTAACCTTACTACTCTAGCATAGAAAGAATTTGCAAACACAGGGCATCAGTTGACTAGATGGTGGATCGTTTTTATAGAGAGAAAAGATTTGCAGAGGTCTTGCATCTTAAGATAAGCAGTGATCTGATTTCTTCTAAAAATGTTTCAAGATTCCCTACTAGGCAACTTAATAAGAATTCTGGTTTGGCACAGCTCTGATTTGTAAACTAGTATTTCTGGGAGATGAAGATAAAATTCTGATAACAGCCATGTTAAAGGTGAAATGCACAAGAAACTACAATGTATTTGTAGTCATTCTTACAGATATATAGTCCACATCCAGTGGCAGGCATGCCAGCTGACCCATAAAAGACTAAAAACGACATCTTTTGAAGGAAAAGGAAAGAACAAATTTTTAAACCAGGCAGCATGATATAGGATTAACATCCCAGGCTACTCCTTAGTAGCTCTGTAAAATGGAGCAAGCTACTTCACCTTTCAAATCCTCAACTGCTGTATCAGGACTAATAAAACAAAAGTGAAGATAATATTACTAATTTCTAAGGTAGTTATATGGTGCACATCAAATAATAAATATTACTCACTGGGTAGTTACTAATACCTGGTGGGATATAGAGATGATTATATTCCCTTCCAACTCCAAAGTGCTCTGTTACTTGTTCCTTCATTTGATGTGTATCTAAGAGATGAGTGGAGAAGGAATTGTTATCCATATTTCCCTGTGAGGAATCTGGAAACAGAGCTGTGATGTGCCTAACAAGCATATAGTAAATAATATGCTTACATAGTAAACAACATGCATATAGTAAACTATATGCTAAACATGCATATGGCAAACTATATGCCAAACAAGCATATAGTAAACACAAAATTTAATTCCAAGTCTATTAGGTGAATTAAGTCAGTTTTTTATAGATTACTGGCTTCAAAGCTCTTATAAGAGGAGGTTGAAATTAAAATTTCCCTACAAACAGTAAGATGAAATAAAAAAGTTCCAAAGCCAAACCACCATAGGCAGAGTTGACCAAATAAATGGTTGAGAAATACCTCTTGGATTCAGGTTCATTGGTTAAGTCAGACGTATAAATAGGAGTTAGAATGGCTCCCACTCCTGCCCATGAAGGAATAAACACCCTGGGAATTGCTTTGCCACTGCAAACAACTACAAGACTGGTCAAAATCTATGGAACATTTGTTTCAAGATGTTGGACAACCAGGCTGTGCAAGACTGTGTGTACGATCTCTAAGAGAATGGAAATAAGTCATGTGAGCTTTGCAGTCACCCTACCTCTCTGCCTGGAGGCAGTTTCCAGGCCCTGGCAGGGGAAAGAAAAGCCCAAGCAGGGCCCAGAGTTCCCCTGAATTGAGAAGATTGAGGTTGGCATCCTAGGCAGTTAGCATTTTGGAGACAAGCACTGGAGAGAAGGGAGCTGAAAAGGCCTATAGAGGATCCCCCAGAATCTCTGTCTGAATATTGAGGTGCACATGTGTGGGGTAAAACACCATGAAGTTGAACAATTCTAGGAGCTCATAGAGGACTAGGAATAGTTTGCATTTCCACCAGCTAAATAAAGAAACCTGATAAACCACACATAAGTGGGTAAAGTGCTCAGAAGGGCATAATCTTAGTATTTAGTACAGCCTCAGTTACTTAGTTTTAAACTAGAGGCTACTCTAGATGCACCCTAAGAGACACACAAATAAGCTTTAAAAGGATCAAGCTGATCCCAAGTAATGTATCTGCCACGAAATCCAGCACCCAACAAACAAAACTACACAGTGTTTGACAATATTTGATATCTAGTCATACGTTCCTTGGCATACCAATTAAAACAACTAGGAAAAAAACCTGAACTTATGATCATGAGTAAAAATCTGAGGCATTTTCTTGAGAAAGAGAAGTTGCTATGCTGTGAGTCTCTACCTTCTCCACACCCAAAAGGTAGGAAAGGGAATGGAAGAGATCTGCTTCACATCAAGCGGTGTGTGTGTGTGTGTGTCTGTTGGGGGGGAGGGGGATGTGTACCAATGGGACAACGTGGAAAGCTTGAAAGAATTCCCTATATTTTAGAGATTAACAGTCAAAAAAATTGAACATAGCTGACTCCATCTTGCTTCTACCCCCTATAAGCTAATTGCCTTTGCTCATTCTTGCATGTAGGCCAAGCTAACTACGGGAGGAATTTAGTTTATAGTTTACCTTTAACTCAAGAATGATAATAGTCCTTTCTGGAAACTAACCCTGGAGGAAATAAGGAGGGCATACACACAAGTAACAATGTTATGTTAAAAATTGACAGGAGTATTGTGTCCTGACCAAGGACAAAGAAATTTTGCAACCCCTTCAGACACCATCTGACACCAGAGGTCTGATCACCTCTCACCTCCTGACCTCAACCCCCTTTATGTTCCCCCTTCCCCAAAATAAAAAGAAGCTTGAGATTCATGCTTTTTAAGATGGTTCTTTGGGACCTTAGTCCACCATCTTCCCAGCTTTCTAGTTCTCTGAAACAAGTCACTTTCCTTGTCCCAACATCTTGTCTTTTGACTTATTGGCTATTCTGTGGCAAGCAATGCAAGCTTTGGACTCAACGAGACCAGAGGACAGATCCCTGAGACAGCTAAAGTAGCCCTTGGCAGTAGGATGATGGAGGCTGACTGCTAATTGAATTGTTCTCCAGAGTGTCCGAGTGATAGATGTGTGAATGTTTTTCTATGGATCAAATATGATGACATGAGAAAGAAACCCAGTGTTTGTCATTTTGGTTCCTGTTAAGCCACCCTAGACAGCCAGAGTGTTTCCCATTAGAGGTGAATGCCAGAGTGTTTCCCATTAGAGGTGAATGCCAGAGTCAGGAGCTGAGAATGAAATTGCAAGTGGCAAGAGATGTATCCATTATCCAAGGCCAAAGAATTGTTTGGAGAAAGTTCACTATCATGAGATTTGCCATCAAAAAGACCTCAAGAGAAAAACTTACCTTTATCAGACAGACTAGAAGGTGGGAAGTCACCTGTCAGGTAAGAATTTTTTAATACCTATCTCTTCTTCTACCAGATTAAACTGTCAAGGTGGAAAGAGTAGTTAGCTAGTAGTGATGGAGATGAGTGGAGAAAGAGCTGGTCCCAACACCTCACCTTCCTTAGAGGGAGGCAGCAGTAGCTACAGGTCTTAGCCTGGAGGAAGAGGAAGAAAAATCCAACCTTAGATCAATATCTTAAATGTGGTCCATTCTAACTTTTGAGTAAAGCTGGGTTTGTTATTTAAAGTGAGAAACTCTGTCATTTGTATGCCAGGAAAAGGCATGGAATCTGCCCAATTTCATTTTTGTATCAGGGGAAGATTAACTCTATTGAATACATTTTATAGGGGCAGCAAGAGACCAGCCAAAAGAACATACAACTCTGTGGTCAATAAATCAGTTGCACTTCTTATGATAAATCAGAGCTATGTCTGTCAGCACTTACTGGGACTTATTTGAATAAAGCTACTTATCAATCTATTTGTACAAAATGACTACTCAGTTCTGTTGATTTCAACACTTACTATGTGCATTCTAAACCTTTCCCTGTATGGGGTTCTGTGATAAGAAACAGTCCTTCCCTCAAGGATCTTTCAGTCTAACTGAAGAGATAGTCTTGTAGACAAACATGTAGAATATCTTCGATATGTGCAACAATAAAGTGATATTTGGAGAAATAGATTTTTTTGGCACCACAAAGTGATAGTTTTCATTATGATAAAGAATCAAACCTTGCTTTGGCAGAAGGAGTAAGAAAAGCTTGTGATTTTTGTTTATTTATTTATTTATTTATTTACTTACTTACTTATTTTGAGATGGAGTCTTGCTCTGTCACCTAGGCTGGAGTGCAGTGGCGCGATCTCAGATCACTGCAACCTCCGTCTCCTGGGTTCAAGCACTTCTCCTGCTTCAGCCTCCCAAGTAGCTGGGATTACAGGAGTTGGCCACCATGCCCAGCTAATTTGTGTAGTTTTAGTAGAGATGGGGTTTCACCATATTGGCTAGGCTGGCTTCAAACTCCTGTCCTCAGGTGATCCTCCTGCCTTGGCCTCCCAAAAAGCTGAAATTACAGGCATGAGCCACGGCACCTGGCCTTTGTTTATTTTTAAGAAGCTTAGTAAACAATTGTCCCCCTCTGCTGGTAGGAAAAGCTTGTCCTTGGGGAAGAGGCAAAACAAGTTTGTAAAGGAGTATGGGGTCCAGTGATGCAGAAGAAATTGCTGTTTCACTCTCTTCACTGTTTAGACTGAGTAAACTTTGGAGTTCTTGGGCAGTTAATAGGTAGGATGGGGTAAGAAAAGCCAGTGAGAAGAATATAAATATCTCAAGTGGAAGACAATGGATTTTTCTCAAGGAAGGGATTCAGAGGCTAATGGGAAATATACGAGAGATGTAATTATATTTGCACCCCAATCTGGGAAAGCAAGGTTGTAACTGTTATATACTGAGGTACACAGAGAAAAAATGACTAACATTGACCATGGCTTGAAGCTGAGAAGGCTTCCAAAGTACTGTAAGGTCAAAATAAGCAGCAGATTGCCTGCTTCTTGAAGGTAGGATCTGACCTAGGTCCTAGAGCTGAGCTAGACAGACAGGGACAAAGACACAGAAGCAAGGACTTTGGATTTTATACCAAATGTAATGGAAAAACTTTGAGGGTTCTGAGCAGAAAAGAAACCATGTAAGATTTATGCTTTAACAATAATATAAAATAACCTGCTTGCTAGGTTGATAATAGACTGTTGGGGACAATGCTGGAACAATGGGACCAATTATGAGTCTATTGCGGGATTCCAGGTAAAAGATAATAGTGTCATCATTCCAGAAGAATGATGATAGTGACTTGGCCTAGAAATATGGTTATTATACAGTTATATAAGAGCAAGAAGTCACAGAATTGGGTTGTATTTCAAAGGTAGTTCCCCTGGAGTTTGTTGATAGAAGTCGCCTGCGGTTTGTTGATGGCTTAGATGTAGAGAGTGAGAGAATAAAGGACAGTTGGGCTGAGCAACACATGAACATTTGGGCAACAGCAGGTTTGCAGGGGCTATTAAATGATTTCATTTTGCTGAACAGAATGGTTTTAGGATGGCAATTAGATAAGCAAATAGAGGTGGCAGTTTGACATAAGAATCTCAAGTTCAGAGGAGAAACCTGATTGCAGATATAAAATTGGAAGTTGCCATCATATTGAAGACATGGTATTTAAAGCCATGATTCTAGATGAGGTCACCTAAGAGTGTCAGCAGATTGGAAATAGAAGAGTAGGGGCAACAGGGCCTAGAACACCCCAACACTTAGATAGTAGGATAAGGGGATTCAGCAACATGTGGGTCAACAAAGTAGAAAGGACACTAGAAAAATATTTTGTCCAGAAAGTCAATAAAGAAATGTTTCAAAAAGGAGACGATCAATTGTGTCAAAAGCTGCTAAGATTTTGAGTGAGATAAAAACTGAGAATTGACCATCAAATTTGGTAATAAGGAAGCTGTTTCAGTGGAGTGATGGATTTGAAAGCCTGACAGGGATGCTTTCAAGGAAGAATGGAGAAAAATAATGTCGAAGATAGTCATAACAGACAACGGCTGCATAGGGGAACAGAATGATCAGGAGGTAGACAAAATCAAAGATATTTTTTGTATGGTAGAAGACCTTATAGTATGCTTATATCTAGATGAGGATAAACCAAGAGAGAGGAGAAAACATGATATACAAGAAAAAATGAGAATGGCAGAGTAATATCCTGAGTGGATGGGAATGGATGTGATCTAGTGCCTAAAAGAAGGATTGGCCCAAGTTAGGAGTTGTGATGGTTAATATTGATTATCAACTTGATTGGATTGAAGGATGCAAGGTATTGTTCCATGGCGTGTTTGTGAGGGTGTTGCCAAAAGAGATTAACATTTGAGTCAGTGGACTAGGAGAGGCAGACCTACCCTCAATCTGGATGAGCACCATCTAATCAGCTGCCAGCATGGCTAGAATAAAACAGGCAGAAGAACTTGGAAAGACTAGACTGGCTAAATCTTCTAGCTTCCATCTTTGTCCCAGGCTGGATGTTTCCAGCTCTCTAACATCAGACTCCAAGTTCTTCAGCTTTTGGACTCTTGGACTTACACCAGTGATTTGCCAGGGGCTCTCGGGCCTTCAGCCACAAACTGAAGGCTGCACCATTGGCTTCCTCACTTTTGAGGTTTTGGGACTCGGCCTGGCTTCCTTGCTTCTCAGCTTGCAAATGGCCTATTGTGGGACTTCACCTTGTGATCATGTGAGTCAATACTCCTTAATAAACCCCCTTTCATCTATCTATCTATCTATCTATCTATCTATCTATCTATCTATCTATCATATTAGTCCTGTCCCCCTAGAGAACCCTGACTAGTATAGGAGTATAGTTGTTCACTATTACAAAAGTGAAAGGAGTGTCTGTGGGTATAGACTGGGGTGATATTTCAAGGCTATGTACGTTTATGATAGTTCTAGTATGTTTAAAGCTGCCACCCATTCAAACAGATCAACACTCATGCTTATCAGTTAGTAAAACTCTGTGAAATCATAGTTAGTTATAGCTACTGGGTAAGTTTATAGTTTGGGGGGTTGGAGAAGGTAGGCACTTCTTGTGGTAGTTCTGTTTGTTAGTGAAATAATCAGTGAATGTCAGCAGCTGAGAGGGAAGAAGTACTAGAATATTTTAAGATTTGAGGAAGTAAGATAAAGTCTGCAACAGTGACCCTAGAGAATGAGAGAGTGAATGAAAATGTATTTGCATTTGGGAGAAACATTGAAAGCACACTTGAAATTTGTGGTCATAAATTAAAATTGAGATCCATAGGCATAAAAGGCATATTTTTGTGTTTTAAATCTAGTTTTATTTAGCTCCTTAAATGTGGGTATAAAGTAGAGTGAGAGTTGGGTTTAACCAGGGTTGGCATGTTACAAGGATAGAGAGAGAGGTACAGGAGAGTTGAGGGTTATAATGATGGACCAGAAATCAAAACCAGAAGTGAGGTCACTTATCATAGTGAAAAGGTGATAGGGCTTTGACCTTTTGCAGGGATCGTAGAACTTTTGGAGTCATGTGACTAAAAGAAATATGAGTGAAAGATAAGTGGATGCAGATTTGGTCACTTAAAAGAGAAAAGTTTGAAGAAATATGTTATCAACAATGAAAATGGCTAAGGGAATGACAATAGGAGTGAGTGATAAATGGAGTAGAAGTGCAGTTTTAGGGGTAAGAAATTGAGAGACCAGTTTGTCGGTTTTATCATTTACTTGGATTTTGAAATCATCATGAATGAAGGTAGAAATGGAGGTGGTGAGGCAGAGAGTGACCCACAAGTCTTCAATGGATAAATGGTAGTGAACATGGTCATCCATGGATGAACTCCTAGGGAAGTACAGTAATTGAGGCCATTTGCAACAAAGGAGCCAGGGGATTTCAGGCAAGCTGAAGGAACAAAATCAGGAAATGTTAACGGGGAGCCTGGAGAAAGTTTAATCTTAACTCCAAATCCTGTAATAAGTAGGGTGTAGGGGAGAAACAATACCAGTAGCTACTTAGGACCAAGGGTCTAGAATTCCTTTCAATGTGCTCAGTGAACTGCAGAGAATAAGCCAAAAGTTTGAAATTGCACAAACTCAGGCTCAAACCCCAGCCCCTCTAGTCACTAATGGTGGACAAGTTACTTAGTAATCTCACTCAGCACAGGCTCTGTGTCCGCCAAAATGGATGGAGGTGAAATGAGAAAATGTGTAGAGAACTGCACCCCAAATTGTGAGGCCCACTATCAATGGGAGAAATTAATCAATGGAGTTCCCCTCCTGCCTGCCCAAACACTGTTCTTAGTCACAGTTCAGGCCTCTCTCATTGTTTGAAGTATACGTTATTTGTGCATTTGATTATTCAAATGATTTACTTAACCTATTTTAAGCTGGGTCGTGTGAAGATGAATAAAGTTTAAATCTTCAAATCCCTTCAAGGTGGGGACCCTGTTTTTGATTATTATAACCCCTGATGTGTGTGTAACCATTTACAAAACATCTTCACGTATATCACTTCATCTAACCTCTATGTTACAGCTTTGGAAAAGGAGTTCAGAGTCTGACTTGCCCACAGTGATGACATGTAATGAACCTGGGATTCCGTCACAGGGTCCTGACTCCCCAGCCACTTCTCTTGCCCCTGGGAATATGGCTATTTATGTGTGTTTTACAAACATAGACTCCTGCCTTATGCATTTGCCTTCTCTCTATGCTTCTTTGTGGGGAACTTGATCAGTTCAAGAAACAAGTTCAGCCCTTGGAAATCTTTGGAGAGAAGTAGCAGAAAACAATGGTGCTCAATCAGATGGAGTTGGTGAGATTATGTGTGAAAAAGCTTTGTGAGCTGAAATGTATTATAAAAATGTAAGGTGGATTTACTTTATTTTATTTTAATTTTTATTTTAAGTTCTGGGATACATGTGCAGAAAGGGCAGGTTTTTTACATAGGTATACATGTGCCATGGTGGTTTGCTGCACCCATCAACCCATCATTTAGGTTTTAAGCCCCGCATGCATTAGGTATTTGTCCTAATGCTCTCCCTCCCTTTGCCCTCCACCCCCTGACAGGCCCCAGTGTGTGATGTTCCAGGTAGATCTTTTTATAGACATGATAGCAGAGGTTAGAAAAATCCAAACCAAACTAACTGGGTAACTTGGAAACACTCTCTTACCCTCCATTTTCTCTGTATAAAATGAAATCAATAATACATTCCCTGTAGGGTTGTCGTGTGGCTCAAATATAATGGACAAGAATATTCTTTTAAAATTGAAAAGTGATTTATCAATAAATGGACCTTAATAGTTCTGCACTTTAAGAGAAGCAGCCTCCAGACTGTCATACTCAGGGAGCTTGAAGCGACATGTGGTACATGTGGTGGGTAAGTTCTGGAGGAGCTTTCAGAGCACATAGCCCCCCTTGGGACCCCTGCAGATACACTATGTTGGTGACTATCCAGAGAAGAATGATTCCTCCTGAGCACTGATGACAAGTGCTAAGAGATGCAAATCGGCAGGGGCAGATTTGGCCTCCAGGGAGCCTAACTACAGCTTCTGCAATAAATGGCACTATGCCCCATGTTCTCTCTTCTCTCCTGTCTATTTGATAACTCCATTCACACAAAGAGGTAAAAGACTGATAGAAATTCAAGACTGGATTTGTCCATAGAGGATCTGTGCTTCACTGTGGGATACAGCCTTGATTTAAATTATTGCTCCTCTAAATGTAGACTTGAATTCATAAGGGATTAACATCAAAAGAGACATTTTGAGGAGGGATTGGGGGAGAGTGAAGAGACTTCTGGGATCCCTGAAACTGTATCACTCATCCTGCCTTTCCATGGTGCTGTCTCCATCACACAGCACGGATGGGAAGGGTACACAGCAGGTTCTCAATAAATAAAAACTGTATTCATTCTTAATAAATCTTTATTTATAATCTGTAAAGAACTCTCAATAAAAGAATCACCTTTGCTGTTGATTGAGCTAATGAAACATGTTTCCAGGGTCATTGAAAAGTAGCTTGGTAAAATTCAGGACACGATCCCTGTTGTAAGTCCACTGAATGGCTCACTGCTGCATTTTATGTCCTGTATCCTATAACAAAGTGGTCATTTCATTTTCTTTGTAAATAACTTAAATATCTTTAATTCACTTCTAGAGCATATTGCACATTACGTCTTTAAAAGTCTTTTGCATTTATTGTTCTTTTTTCTGGCTGCTTTTATGACTAAGCACAGGCCACCCAACACATTGATGCAGGATGTTGGAGAACAGTTTTAATTTTTTTTCCCTTTCTTCATTTCCTCACTTGGAGGCTAAATTTAACTTTCTCTTCCCAATACTCTGCTGTACACAGTTGAGCTTGGCACTTTTGCTGAAAACTATGAGTCATTTTTCATAAACAGGGGTTGTCATAAGTACTTGATTCACATTATAACAACAACAAATACAGAAAAAGACCCAAACTGAATAAGTTCCAAATTTTCAGATGTTCTACAAAAATAGGGGGTGGGGTGAATCACTGTCTTTGGAGAAGATTCTTGGCTCTGTAGGTCTCATGATTTTTAATGTGTAAAATTTGTAGGATAATAGGAGTATAATAGCTATATAGCCAGCCTCACAAAAACCATCTCATGGTTATTAGGCAATATTATTTGCAGGTGTGGCAATATTCTTCTACTGTTTTTGAAAATATATGTAGCTGTTAGTAGAGTCTATTTTATTTTATAGGTTATTTAAATCATTACACTTTTTAAATGAATTATTTTTTAGACAAGAACATCATATACACTGTGGTGAAGTTAGAATGTTTTAAGTATAAGTAGGACAATATTCAGTAGAGTAGACAATTTAATAAAGCAGCCAGACAAGACCAAGTTCAGACCGTGTTGGGGAATTATGCTTCTATTGGGAATGTGAAAGTTTGATAAATAAATAAAAACATACATTTATTATGTGAACTATAAACTCATATAGCTCCTTATCTGTATAAGAGTAGATAACCTAGGGAATGAGACTTCACCAACTGATTGGACAGAGTCAGATTACAAGGAGAATTCAATCAATCAAAATTTAACCAATCCTATGGGGGTTTCATACCACTGAATCAGAGTGCAGTGATCAACTGTGGTACGAGCAGGAAGCTAGTGGTATTTTAGAGGCAACAAAGGTAGGGAATGGTTGCAGATTTACCTATGGAATGTAACTGGTTTATGAATAAACAATGTAATATTATATGGCAGAAACCATGAGTTGCTTATCCAAAACCTACTCTCTCTTTTCTTAGCAATAGAACCCTGATATACAGAGCAGCAATGTACCCAACTAAAACGTCTTCCAACTGAACCAAATCCCTTTAAAGAGCTCTCCAGAAGTCCCACTCTTCGGTTGCTACTCACATATGGATATCTCTCAGTTGCAAAGAAAGTCAGGAAATACAGTCTTTTAAGTTCACATATTATAAAGTGGGAGAGGACATTGAAATCACACAGCCAAATATTCAATTTTATAAGTTGAGAAACTGAGACCTAGAAAACAAAAGCTACATTTCCTGGCTTTTTTTGTAGCTACAGAATGGTAATGTTATATATCTGGTGATAGTGAAATGGGGATTTTGGCCTTAGCCTCTTTCCATCCTTCTTTCTTCAAATCTAAATACAATAGCTGGAGCTCCAGCAGCTATCTTCTTACCATGAGGCATCCTTGAACATGAAAGCCACTTGCTAAAGATAGCAGACTAGAAAAGGAAAGGTTTCAGTCTCTCTGGGAATGTCAGGCAGCCTTACCAGCCATAAAACACCTGCATCTTAACTTATTTTATAAATTTCTATCTTTTACAGTCAATGTTTCATAAGGTTTTCTTATTTTAAATGCAGTTGAACCCATCTGAACTGACACATAGCCATGAATACAGTGAGTGAGAGAAAAAACAAGGTAAATATTTAAATTTATATTTAAATAAAAAGGTAGATGGGAGATCTCAGAAGAATGCTCTGCTCCAGCTCTTAGAAAGAACAAAAACAAAACAAAACAAAACAGAAAAAGCTTATAAAATCAAAAGGAGCTCTCCATGGTCCTGCCTTGGGAATTTAGGGTGGTAGGAACTTAAAAGTAATGGTGTTTATTTGGCACTTAGTGTTTTCTGTGTCCACTTTTTCCACGGGAATTTCTTGTGGAGGAGCGCTGGTCAAAGACAATTTTTAACAATAGCTACATTATTGAATACACATTTTGTAGAAAAACAAATACAGTGACCTTGCAGATAGAGGACTATGATTCATGATCTTTACAGCAAAGACAATCTGAGTGCCAGAAATTAAAAGTGTATTACTCCTGGTCATAATGTTGATAAGTAATAGATGTAAAATTCAAACCCAGATGTGCATGACTCTGTAATCTGTTAACAAGTTATCACAGTATATCATTGATAAACAAATCTGTCATTTATTATATAACTACTAGGCCCAGTAATGCATCAGACACTGTACAATGATTTTTAAGAATCCTGAGAGCAATATTGTAGATAATAAAACTGTAGACCACAGAGATTAGGTGATTTCATCAAAGTTAAGTGGACAGTATGTGGGAGAGGTATGATTCAAATGAAGCCCTTGCTAACTCTGAGATTGGGACTGGGGTCTTGGATTTGAGGCAGACACCCAGATGTGGCAACTGTGTGGCATTCTGGTAAGATAAGAAGGACGTGTCCACTGGTGCTGAATCCACTATGCAGAATTAGAGGTGTTTGCATGCTGTCTGCTTGGAAAAGCTGTGCAGTAGAAGAGCACAGGTGATATCAGTTAGGAGAGAAGAGAGGAGCTTATCTTTGTGTGTGTGTGACAGATATCACAAAAGCTCTGTGTGGAAGAGATCTCCTGGGTTGAAAATCCTAGAGAAGAGAGCCCCTGAGATCTATAGCCAGGTGGCACTCCTCAGCCTCAGCAAGGTGCTCTTAGGGAAAGGACCATCTTGGTCTCCCATTCTGAAGTCCATTTTCTAGTCTTTTCAAAGTGTTCAAAATAAATTTGAAAGCTGCTTGAATAATGTGAATAAATAGGCACTTACTGATAGATAGAAATCTGTATTATACTGCAGAAATAGCACTGGAGTGGGAGTTAAGAAACCTCCTTCTGCGCTCAGTTTGCCATTTATTTCCAATGTGACCTTGGACAACTCACTTTTCTCTGGGTCTCAGTTTCTCTATTTGTAAAATAAGACATTATTGGATGAGATGACCACTCCTCCCAGTTTCCCCAGGACTGTTCCAGCTCTAAAATTGAAAGTCCCACTGCGTGGCAGCCCCCTCACAGGGAAAACCAGAATGATTGGTCCCCCTAACATTAAGGTTATGTGATGTGGATGTTCTCTTCCCTCTCTGGTCTCGAGTTTCCTATCTGAAAATTCTGGACTTGGATTTACTGAAGAGGATGGAGGCCTGGGGTGACCAACCATCCTGGTTTCCTGGGAGTGATTCCAGTTTTAGCTCTGAAAGTCTCATGTTCTGGGAAACCCCTCAGTCCTGGGCATACTGGGACATTTGGCTAGCCTAAGGGCAAGGAGCCTTCCAGCTCTGCCCTCCCAGATGTGGAGCTGGCCTAATTTATGATGCAGGCCCAGCCAGATGCACTATAGTAGGCTTGACCTGACCTAACTGGCCTAATTAGCTACTGGCTCTCAAAACATTGTGAGCAGAAGGCTGGGCTGAGCTGGTTAAGAGGCTCACAATTAATACCCTCAAAGGTTCATTTTCTGAGGCAAATCTATACAAAGCTGTATAATACCACAACAATCAAACCAATGCCCTGATTTCACACATGTGTTTACCCAGGAAAAAAGCTCAGGCAGTATTCTAATGAGAGGCTTTATGCTAAGAAAGAGCATAAAGACTGACCTTTGATTATTATACAAGTTTAATTATTTATTTATTTTTGAAGCTAATTTTATGATTCTTAACCAAGTGGCTGATATTGTGAAGGGGAGTTGCATTAGCACTTCCAGGACAGGGATCAGTATTGGCAAGCTGGCTACCTTTAGAATTCCTTGGGGATGCAGTAGGAATAGCCTTGGATTTGGGGCAGAAAAGCAGGGATAATATACTGGCTCCACAAATTATTCAGCTTGTACCACTCAGTTGTTGTCTGTGGGCCCGAGTTCAATGGCCCTCAATACCCATCTGCCTATAGTGATGATAGTGTTGCTATGGTAGACTGTTTTATTGTTAAAAATATTCCCTGCTCTTCCCTGGAGCAGGGGTGGGGGGGCAGTCCTTGTGTGAAGAAAATCCTTTTCACCACCACTGCCATCAGGCTTAGCTGTGTGATGTGCTTTGTCCAGTGGAGTACGAGCAGAAGCTTTGGAAGGCAGCACCTGCTTTGTATCTCTGTTTTGCAACTGCTGCAACATCTCTTTCTCTCTTGCATCTCTCTGCAACAAAGCCAGTGTATCAGTTTGTTGGGGTTGCCTAACAAAGCACCACACACTGGGTGGCTTAAACAAGAGAAATTTATTGTTTCATACTTCTGGGGGCTACAAATCAAAATTCAAGGTGTTTGCAGGTTTTTTTCTTTTTTCTTAAGGCTGTGAGAGAGAATGTTCCATGATTCTTCCATAACTTCCGGTGGTTTGCTGACAATCTTTGGCATTTCCTGGCTTGCAGAAGCATCATCCCAATCTCTGCCTTCATCTTCACAAGATGTCCTCCCTGTGCCCATATCTGTCTTTATGTCTGAATTTCTCCTTCTTATTAGGGCAATGGTCAAATTCAGTTATAGGTTCACCCTAATGACCTCATCTTCACCTGATCAACTAAATATTCTATTTCCAAATAAGATCACATTCACAGGTACTGAGGGACAGTACTTTATCATCTTTTTAGGGAGACACAATTCAACCCATAATGACCAGCGATGTTGCAGAGAGAGCTGCTCTGTCAGCCTGAGTCCTAGATTGAAAATACTGTGGAACAGAGGTGCAGCCAACACATACTGAACATGTATGTGAACAAGAAGTGCATCTTTATTGTTGCAAGCCACACTGATTTGGGCATTTTTTTTTTTGCTTCAGCAAAAACAAAAATAACTTCATGATATGATGATGAAATGAAATTAGATAAGGTACCTGGAAGAGCTAACTTGCATATCCCTATATGGGAGTGAGGAGTAGTGCTGATTGTTTCTTCCAGCTCTCATTCCACATCATAATAGAATTCTGTCTTGTGTTGTTGAGATCCCCCTAATTGAATAGAAAAGAAAACCAGCCAGGTGTGGTGGCTCATGCCTGTAATCCTAGCACTTAGGGAGGCCAAGGCAGGTGGATTGCCTGAGCTCAGGAGTTCGAGACCAGCCTGGGCAACACGGTGAAACCACATCTCTACTAAAATAGAAAAAATTAGCCAGGCGTGGTGGCATGCACCTGTAATCCCAGCTACTTGGGAGGTTGAGGCAGGAGAATTGCTTGAACCCAGGAGGCTGAGTTTGCAATAAGCCGAGATCGCACCACTGCACTCCAGCCTGGTGACAGAGTGAGACTCCATCTCAAAAAAAAAAAAAAAAAAAAAAAAAAGAAAAGAAAAGGAAAAAAAAAAAGCACTAATTTCTGACCCTGGCTCCATCATTTCCTGGATTTGAGCTGTCTCTTCTTGATTCTGGGTTCAGGTTCCCCATCTGTAAAATGAGGGATTTGTACTTTTCACGATTTCAAAGGCCCGTTCCAACTCTGATGTTGTGTGTTTTGCTCACATTCCTCACTGTTGGCTGGATGGGTTAGATCTCCCTGGTTTGGCTCAGAATCATTTAGCTGCTGAATGTGCGGCTTTTAGAGGCATGCTGCTTTTCGAAGGGCAGCTGTGGCTGAATAGCTAATGGATTTAATCAAAGAGGCAACAAATACTGCCTCATGAAGATAGGACTATGTTGAAGAGAAAGAGTTATTTCAGAATGCTCCATCCCAGGAAATGAATGGAATTGTCTGCCTGAGTCAGAGTAGCTGCCGAGTGCCTGCCCCAGTGATTGGGGTTTCTTTGAAGAACAACTGGCTCTGGGAGAAGTGGCCAAGTGTGGTCTGCCTCAGAGAAAATAAGCAGCCTTCCAGCGCTCAGCCCTAGGGCCATCTGGGAGAAGTTTCAGCTCTGATTCGAATGATGTTTCTGACTTTGGGCAACTCAGCTTCTGGAAACCACAGTTTGCTCATCTGAAAAATGGGGCTAAAAACAGATGGTCACGGGAACCTCAGGAACTCAGGTACAGGGAAAGGTTTTGAAAAATTGACAGTGTGCAAATACCATTTTTAGAGGAGTACATGGTAAATGAAGTGAGCTTTGGAATAAGCCATAGGTTTTCATCCCAGCCTTCCCTCTTACCCTGAGCAAATCACTTAATGCTTCAGAGCTCAAGTTTACTCATCTGTAAAATGGGGATAATTATTCTTACCGCATAGCATTGTTGGGAAGATTAAATGACATTATGTAAGTATCTTAACAGAGCTCACTACACATAACAAATGATGAAATTTTTATATTTTATTGACTTTTCATAGACTTAAATGTAATACATAAAATTAAAATTAGAAAGGAATTTTTGACATTTTCAAGTACCTCATTTTACAGATGATAGCACTTAAATGCAAATGGAAATTGAATGTCTTGCCCAAGGTCACACAGGTATTAAATTACACAAGTGAGATTACAACCCAGGATTCCTGACAACTCTTTTGTGATCTTTCTATGTCACTACGCTTCCAGTGAATATACTTTACTCCAAAAAAATAGGGTCAAAGGGGCATAACACATACAAAACCCAGACACAGGAAACCTAGGCCTTAGCTTCAGTCCCTTTGGCATGTCACTCCAGTAGGTTGATTAAAAGGGATTAGCCAATATGAGAAAGTTAGAACTCCTCATGAGGTTGTGCTGATAGTTTACTTTGGTTCTAGATTTAATCTTCATGGAAATGTGCATTTATTACTTTGTCACAGAATAAATATTTTGTAATTTTTTAATGTTCCTTCATGTTTGGTCTTTACCTTTGAGATTTTGAAACATCTCCTAGATACTTGGTAGGTAGGCAGGTATAGGCTAGGGCTAGGATTACAGAGGATGTTACGCCCAACTGGGAAAATTTTTGTGAGGGGCCTTCACAAAGGATTTTGTGCTCTCTTTTCCCAACATCACCAGCTCCCCAACTCAACTCATTACATTCTGAAAGTCTCTTTTATGAAATCTATGCCTTTGTGGGGGACCATCCAGAAATTGCTAAGGCAGTCCTTACTTTGGATGGGAGTGAGGAGATGGATGATAGGAAATCATTTTCATGCTCTTTCTCTCCCATATGCCCACCTGGCTCATGTGAAAGCATCCACCATTTTTGGAAGCCTAGAGGAGACAATACCTACCATTTTCTCCAACTGACTCTCTCTGCCTGAGAGGAGAAGAGACCTATCTGATTAATAGAATTTGGGGACAGTGCCTTACAGATGCATGGCCCCTTCTCCTCCACTCTCTCTTGCTTGCGGGGTATGTGTGTCTCCAACTTCTCTTCCATGTGATAAATGACCAGAAAAAGCTCTGCCATGGGATGGGGTGCCCTAGATTCTCCTGAAACTCTGTATGTGACTAAGCAAGTAAAATCCACTGTGAGGGTGGAGTGGGGAAGGAGTTGGCAGAGGGGATACACCACAAAACCCATCTTGGCCTCTAGGCCTAACTAACTTCTCTAGTCCATTTTTACCTGAGATCAAGCTGATATCTTCATCCTGAATCCTGTACTGTATATGTTTTTCAATGGATTCAGAACCAGATGGGATGAGCCTATTCCCAAGTAGAATATGTCATCAGCTCCTAGTTTTCATTGAAATATGGTTTAAGGGAGAAAGCTTTGCAAGTCTATCGAGATTGCTATATTAGTGATTTCCCACATAGTCAAATAACCCATTTTAGGCAGCTGTGACATTTTATAACTGGGAGGTAGTTAGATATGAACAACAGGTAGCTCAGACATTCACCTTCCAGTTCCTACTGCCTTTGAAGTTTCAGCTCAAGAAAACCTTCTCTGGTTCCTTGAACAACATAACCACGCTTCTGAGACCACAGTGCCTCGTTCACTCTTCCTCAATGGCATTAATCATTCTCTCTTCTCATGGTTGGTTGTGCCTTTCCCTCAGTGACCTTCTGTGTACCTGGGTTTACATTCAGCAGATAATATATTTCTCTATACATCTTAGTTAATATGCAACTGCATACAGTGGGCATTTGGATTAAAATTGATATTAGAAGAGGTAAAAATCACAAAAAAAGACTACTAAGGCAAATAATTTCTTATCTAATTAGGAAAATTATAATATATTGCAGTTGATTGAGTAGTTTAGTAGTAGCTCAATAGGCAATCCAAGTTTGTTCTCATTCTATGCAACAGTATTAGATATTTTTCTCACTTGGAATGTAGTCATTTTAATTCAAACTTGTATTTTCTCTTGTAAACCCTCCTCAGCTACTTCTATAGCTACTTGCCCCATGCTGTAGTCTCTTCAACTATAAACAAAGTAAATAAGTTTAGAAATAAAAATGTTAAGAGACGGAGTTTTAGAATTTAGAGATGATCTGGTACAGCCCTCTCATAAAATACATTGAAAAAGTAGGACCCAGAAAAATGAATTAACTCCCAAACATGCCAGTAATCAGTCAGTTAGTTTACACCAGACTAGAACTAGAGCCCTGTTGTTTAATATAAAACAGTTCCAACTTTGTATTCAGTCAGAATATTTTTATTCAGTAATAGAAACAGACTTAAAAAAAAAAAACCTGTACCAAAAAATAACTTGTAAACTTCTCCTTCTACATTTTCCTTTAGCCTCTTTTGACTCCATAAGTTCATGCTGAAAGCCTTTCAGATATTTACTCATTCAGCCAATAATTGTTTGTCTACTGTGCACTACTGCTATAAGCCCTAGGAATAGAGAGAAAATTAAGACCTGATCCCTGCCATTAATAAAACCACGGTCTTGATTATGTACACAGATAATTAGCGAATAGGGTCCTAGGATATTTACAGGATGCTAGAGGTGTATAGAGAATGGGGGTACCTAGAGTGATTTAAAAAGCTAGGGAGGACTTCCTGTAGGAGGCCATCTGGAAGATAAAGTTAATTAGCCAATTAACTGGATACATAGGGATTGAATGATGACAGAATACTTTAAGAGACAGCAGTGTGTTTGAAGGCGTAAAGAGTCAGAGAGCACCATGCATCAGCAATGTTGCAAGTATTTCAAGATTGCTAGAACATAGCATATGAGGTTAGAATGTTCTCATTCAATTCAAATTCAGCTCAGACACTTTTTATATAAAGAATAATGACCTATTCTCCTCATCTCCTCAGGCACCTCTTCGCAAGTTTTCCCTTTGCTTCATTTCATTATAGTTAAGTTTATTATTTTACATGTTATATATCTGTGTGATGTACATGTCCTTGGCGTCTGTTTTTTGGTCTGAGCCTTGAAATCCTTCTGTTGATAGAGTGAATTATTGAACCCTTCACTCTTTCCTGTATCCATCTGTAGTTTGCTCCAAAAAAGACAGTGTATTTCCCTCTGACTATAGGCTTGGCCATGTGATTTGTTTTCACAAATGGGCAGTTGGTAGATATGATGTAAATATGCATGTGCAATGGGCCTGGCCCTCCTGCCCCTCCGTCACTGCCATGAGATCTTCCTCCGCTCTCCACCAAGTAGCTAAATCACTTCATCCTGCACCAAGAATTAGACACTTAGAGCAGATCTGAAGATCTACACCGGCTGGACCCACAGCTTGAAGACCAGCTGTCTAGGCAAGCCGAATTGCTATCACCCCAGCTGACCGGTGATGAGAAGCAAACCTAGCTGGATCAGCAGGGCCACTCACATCTGACTCACAAGTGAAAAATAAAGGCTTCTGTTTAGATGCCACTAATTTGGGGGTTGCTTTTTGGACAGAAAAGATTGAAATGCCCTCCATATACCCTTGGCCTACATTGTCTAAGGAATGGTTGTGCAAGGTTTCAAAGGGTCTATACCTAGGTGACCGGGCTTCCCATCAACACACTCATTCCTTGCCATTTCTGTCTCTGTGAATCATTCTACCCATCCCCAGGGCTCCTTCTCTCAGGAAACCCTAGTCGAGATACCTAGGGAGAACAGACATCATCAATGGAGCTCATATTCCAGCTGAGGAGATAGGAAGCAACATTACATACAGTGAAATATGGGAGACCTGCAGAAAGTAAAATGTGGAACAACTAGGGCTACACTGGGCATGGAATGCGTAATCCAACCAGCTCAGACTGTCCTGGGAATGTGGGTGGGACCTGGGCTCTTTCAAATGGATGATTACAAAAGCTGAAAACTGTAAGAGAAGGTAGAGAACGGGACCAAAGCTATATGCACGGGGAAATGAATAATAGTGAATAATTTCATTATTGAAATTCTTTGAATTGTTGAAATTATTATTGAGCTCATCTTCTTTTACTGTTTCTGTTATCTTTGTGATATTAAGCACAGAATTTACTTACTTCTTAATATTGTATCTATCTGATGCTTAATATTCATTTGTCAAGTGACGCAAATCCTTACAGACCACCATAATTTAAAATGGCTGCATGAAATAATAGATTAACAAGTACTTTGGAACCCCCCCCCCAAATATATACAATTGTAAGAAGCAATAATTGTTCTTATTAAAAGGCTTACCAAGCATTTGGAAAAATATATTAGAATTTTTACAAAGTTAGATACTATTGTTACCAAATTCAGTTTTAAATAATGCTTTTCCATATTAGTGCAGTACTGAACTGTTAACATGACCGACATTTTCTCATCCATTATTCAATTTGATCTAATTGACATCTAAAGAGCACCTAGTGTACCCACCTGGAGAGAATGGCAGGAGAAAACCTATCCTACTAAATCTCCTAGGAATGGGGAGGACAAGAGACAAAGTTTGTAAACAAAGTCATCTGTCATTGCCTGATAAGGTAAAATTTCACCACTCATCTCTAGTCAGCCACAGCACATGGGTACTTATAGAGTGGGTATGAGGGATGGAGAAGGATGGGATTAGCATTATAAAAGAATCACTCTTGGATTGAGTATTTGCCTCCCTTCCACATATAGAGAACAAATAGGCTTGAAAATGATATGTGTCTTAATCCGTACCCCTCTCCCCCACAAGATGACAAGATGTTAAGGCCTGCCTTTAATATTTGTAGGTAATAACAGTTAAAATAATTTAGGGTGTGTTAGCAAGTCATAAATAAATCCTTATTAAACTTTACAAAGAAGAAATCATATAGGTTATTATCTCTTATACCGATAGTGTAACACTAGATATTAATAACAATAGTTGAAAAACACTTTTAATAATGAAAGCAAAGATATACTAATTAGAAATTATTTAAAAGCACTACCTAAACAATTTCTATGTTTAAGTGGAAATTAAAGCCGCAATATGTTTATTAGAAACCTAGTAAAAATAAAGAAACTGTAACAGAAGGTAGAGAATGGGACCAAAGCTATACACACAGGGAAATGAATAATAATGAATAATTTCATTATTGAAAGCATCAAAATGTATACATGTGCCATGCTGGTGCGCTGCACCCACTAACTCGTCATCTAGCATTAGGTATATCTCCCAATGCTATCCCTCCCCCCTCCCCACCACAGTCCCTAGAGTATGGTATTCCCCTTCCTGTGTCCATGTGATCTCATTGTTCAATTCCCACCTATGAGTGAGAATATGCGGTGTTTGGTTTTTTGTTCTTGCGATAGTTTACTGAGAATGATGGTTTCCAATTTCATCCATGTCCCTACAAAGGATATGAACTCATCATTTTTTATGGCTGCATAGTATTCCATGGTGTATATGTGCCACATTTTCTTAATCCAGTCTATCATTGTTGGACATTTGGGTTGGTTCCAAGTCTTTGCTATTGTGAATAATGCCGCAATAAACATACGTGTGCATGTGTCTTTATAGCAGCATGATTTATGTATACATATGTAACTAACCTGCACAATGTGCACATGTACCCTAAAACTTAAAGTATAATAAAAAATAAAAAAATAAAAAAATAAAAAGAAAGCATCAAAATGAATTAAGTTAATTAAGGATGAATGTTATGAAATTTTAATGTGTAGGAATAACAATAAAATCAAATTGTAGGAAGAAAGGGCAAACAGGGATTATAAGCTAATGCATTTACGCAAAAAAGAGTAGCACTGACAAATTCAAAATACAGTTTTTAGTTTTTTTGAATTGAGAATAAGTCATGGAAGCTCTATATTAATACATTTCACTATCTCAAAACTAATTTTTTAATGAAAACATAAACAATCAAACATGTTTCAAGAAGAATGAAAAACCTGAATAAAACATGTAATTTAAAACATAGTAGAAAACCTATAATATGGAATGACCCCAGGAACAGGCAATGTTAAATATTTTATGGTGTTATGGAATAATTCTCATGTTACTGAAGTTGTTTCAAAGCAGAGAAAAGACAGAAATTTCCCAAATTTATTTCACCAAAATGTGACAACGATAGCACAGAAGGAACAAAGATCTCATCTGTAGTTTTGAAAATGAATGGGAAAAACTTTATGAAATGCCAAGAAATTAAGATCCAGAACTGTATTTAAAGATTGGTATACTACGACTATGTCGGTTTTATTCCTGAAATAAAAGGCTGTTATAAAATTAGTTGTATTATTTTAATAAATCTTCATGTATTAGAGAAGGAACATTTCTAATAATCTCAAAAAGTATGAGAAGTCATTTAATGAAATTATTACCCATTCCAGATTAATGGGAAATGAAAACACATATAACAGCAACGTGTAGTGAACTGGAAATTATAAAGACACTTCTTAAACATTATAAAGAATATCTAAAATCAAGAACCAACTGCATACTAATGTTGAATAATTAGAGACATTCCAATTAAAATCAGGTGCAAGTCAAGGTCCTAAAGGCCCATTATCACAACCTTTCAAGAAATTAGACCATTCAGTAATACATGAAAGAGACATAAAAGTTTCAGCGATTACAAAGGAGAAGTAAAATTATCATTGGTAGAAGATGACATGTTTGCCTATCTAAGACAGCAAAGAGAGTTGATTATCCAGGATATCCAAGAGAATCAGTAACCTGTTTGAATGAACACACAAGTTAGTAACATGGCTGGACTTTTAAAATATGAAAATGAACTGTTTATGTAAGTACCAGATATGGCTAGATAGAAATTATAGCAGAGAAAAATAAAATAACAATAGACGAAACACTGTTGAACCTCTACAAGACCCAGGAATAACAGGAAACATGCAGATCTGTATAAGAAGATTGTCAACTTTCACAGCAGAATGTGAAGGAAACATGAGTAAATGGGAAGCATTTCATGTCCTCAGTTGGGAAAATAAAACATTTTAACTCATTTCAGGTTTAATTATATTATAATTTTTAAAATTTTATGCATTATATTTTAGATTTCAATGTAGTTCTAACCTAAGAATAAATAAATAGCAAAGCATGTTTGGAGGTTGTGGAAATCTTGAGTATGTTTCCTACCAGATGTTAAAACATGTTTTAAAATGACAATGATTAAAACAATGTACTGTTATTGACTTACTTGAACAGATGGCACACACAAACCGGGTGACTTGAGGAGAGTTGAATAAAGGAACTGTTTATAAAAGTGTAGGCAGATTTTAGAGAAACGACTAAGGAATTATATGCAATACTCCAGGCCAACCTTAGACATGAAAGGTGGTGAGGAGACAGGGGCAGTTATAAATCCACTGATGGGAGAACAGTGGAAGACAGACACCTGGCAGGTGCCGAGCCCTTCTAGAGGGACAAACTGACCCATGGTCAGAAGGAAGCTAAGGCAACAAATGCTCCAACATACCTTACCTCCTTCCTCTGTCTCCTGTGATATATTTCACTGGTCAAATCCAACCAGAAGCCAGAGAGCAAAGGAGTCCGTGGATGCAGTCCCTAGGCATTGGCAGACAGGGGACAGATAAGAGTGGACATAGTGATTAGATCCAGAGAGGGCATCTCAAATAACCACAGAAAATAGCCCACAAAATGCCAGAATTGACAATGGACTAGATTAGATAGTCCAAATGTACACTCTAAAATATTCATTCATTCAACAAATATTCAATGCATAAGAACATTAGTATGTTATAAATCAATAGAGAAAGTAGGATTATTCAATAAATGGCACTAGAAAACTGAGCAGCTCTTTGGAAAAATTAGATTAGTGCCTGTGCAGGACTGTGCAAATACACTGATTTCAGCACCCACTCCCACCTCTTTCCAACTTGGCTTCTTGTACCATAGAAGCTGGGAAGCTTAAAACCACAAGCTGTACAACACAATGGTTGAAAGCACAGATTCAGGAGCTGGACAGCCTGGGTAAAAATTCTAGGTCTGCCATCCAACAGCTTTGTGATATTGGGTAATCACTTAACTCTGTGTCTCGGCTTCCTTGTATGCAAAATGGGGATAATAACAATACCCTTTCAGAGAAGACTGTAAAACTTAAATTAGTTAATATCTGTAAAAGCCCTTAGAGCAATGCTTGGCATGCAATAAGCATTGCATAGTGTTAGCTTTGTTATATTTTTAAGGCATGGGTTTTGCTTAGGAGATACACGTCTAGATGCATATCTAAGAGATCCCAGTTCACTACACGTTCTCTGCCCATTGGAAGGCAGAAATGGGCACCATGAAGTGATAAGAGTGCCCCAGGAAACTGGGCCTCTTGGTAGAGTTATTTAACTGTTCTGGGGCTGCTAAAGTGGGAGTTCTTCTCTCCAGTCCCTAGCATACAGCAGTAGTGGGTTTCCCCTAAAATGCTCACATGGGGTGATCGAAGATTTCTTGCTCTTGGCTGTGTGGCATCCAAGTTTTGTGCCCTTACCCTCCTGGTAATTCGGTGAATTAGCTTAAACTATGTAATAAATCCCTCTCACCTTAAACCAGCTAAAATAGATCCATTATTTGACCAGTAAAGATTCTTGCCTTATGCCAAAATAAAACCCAGAAATTCAAATACTTGATTGTAAAATTAAAACATTTAACAATCAGAGAATAAATGTGAGCTCTTAAATGACTTCAGCTCGGACAAAAAATATTGTAAATATAAAGTTACTGGAAAAAATCTTGAGAGATTTGATCACACTGTTTATATATTAAAGGTCATAATTACATATATTTATATATATAAATCTTTATATATATGTACATATGTTTATATATTAAAGATCAGAATGAAAATACATATAGAGGATCATGAAGAAAATTTCAACGTGAGAGTAGTCATACTCTTAACATATTAGTGTTTATATAGATCATTATAAAAATATTAAAGCAGCAATATAAATAAATCCAGAAGACATCAAATAATTTATATTAAACACATTTATATTTAGGCCAGTTGAGGTGGCTCACACCTGTAATCCCAGCACTTTGGGAGGCTGAGGCAGGAGAATGGCTTCAACCCGTGAGGTGGAGGCTGCAGTGAGCCAAGATCATGACATTGTGCTCCAGCCTGGGTGACAGAGTGAGACTCCATCTTAAAAAAAAAGTATACATATATATGTATATGTGTATATATATATATTTATATTTAATTATAATTTATAATCAACTTATATTTAAATACAATAAATATATTCCAATAAAGATATATAAAACATGTGTTTATTGGTAATTTAAAAATGCAAATTAAATGTAAAATATCTTTTTTTTTCCTTTACCAATTTGGCAAAATAAGAGAAAGAATTAAAGGATTTAATTTTTATCCTGGCAAAGAAAGTAGTGAGGAAGTACACACATTCTCTGTTGGTGGGAACATAGATTGGTGAAATCATTCTGGAGGACAATTTGGTAACATTTACTGAGGCTTTATGCATCCTACTCCTGGCTCTAAAAGCCATGCTTCAAGCTGTGGCTGGTACATAGAAAACAGCTTGAAAACAAAATCTATTTCAGGCAATTGCTCACAGCCACTCCTGCCTATTCCTGACTGTTGCTCTCTGCAACTCTCTCTTGCCACCCAGTTCCAGCTTCAAAGACCACTTCGGATTTGAGAGCTTTTGAACCCTCCTTTAATGCCAAACCGTTCAGACTTCTCGGGTCTCCGGATTGGATTTTACAGCTCACTCAATCTGAGGTCCCACTCTAGTTTCCCAGTGTCTCCTTCAGTCTCAGAATGAGATCATTCCAGTTCTCCCTACCAAGCCCAGCCACAGCCCCCACTGGCTGGCCCTGCCCAAGCTGGCTCCTTCACCCACATTTCTCCTCATCCTTCTTCAGTGAATATTTAAACAGTCCCCAACTAGATCCACAGTTGATACGTTTTCGTCAAATGCCAAAGTTAATATATACCTTTTAGAATAAGTATAATTGAAAAGGCTCCTTACACGCTACATAGTGTTTTTTCTTTATTTGATATTATTGTATGTGACTGAACCAATCATATGCTATCTCTTGTTGGCAACTTTCAACAATATAATTTCTTTGACTATATTTTCTGTAGCTTTGCTCTAAGCTGTTAGCAATTACTATTCTCCTCAAATATTTTTGGATTCTTCCTGCTCCGGGGAAGTAAAATTCTTCTCTTCTCATTTAAGAATCAATAGATTGTGTGAGTCATGGCTTTAGCAATTTTGAAACTTCCCATCTTCTTTTTCTCCAAATTTTGAGCAAAATATGAATTGTCTTTCAATGGAGAAAAAAATGGAAAAGCTGCTTTTATATTCCTTCTCTATTTCTCACTGTATCTTCACTTAATATGCGCCATTTTGTAACAGTTAATTCTCTGTAGAAATCAAAATGAATTTTGAAGAGATAGTGAATGGGTTAGATTAAATGGCAAGTAGAGTCAGCCAGACAGGGATCTTTACTTTCTCATTTCAGCACCTTAATAGCCTTTCAGAAGTATTGTATCGACTGTCCTGGGGGAGAGGCAGCCATTGTGTATTTATCTTAAGATCGCCCACTTTAGTAGTTCAAATAGGATAAGAGTCCCTTAGGCGTGACTTACCTTACCTTCTTAAATGCTTAAAACACACACACACACACCCCCTCCCTTGTTAAGATTATTATTTTATTTTATTACATTTCTCATCTTTCACTATAGCTAGCCCAGATTTGTGCATGTCTTAATTTTTATTATGCTTAAATATAATCCACAAGCAAGATAAATAAATGTTAGAAATAATTTGCAGTCAGAGTGCAGAAACAGGGTTTGTTCATTATTTCTAGAGGCGTAAAGTTTCATCAAAACATATTTGTCAAATATCTTCCATGTGACATTCACTGGGGGCGCTGAGGGTCTTAATAACACTATTGATGAACACAGGGGTGGGGGAGAGCAGGTGAAATTTTAAAATACAGTAAGTGTTGCCATGGCGATATGCATAGAATGTTATAGAGCCTTATCAGAATGGGGGGCAGTGATGCCAATCATTCCTGGGAATTCTGCAGGGCTCTAGAGCTGATGTTTGGGGTTGAATGAATAACAGGAGAAATCCATCTAAATAGCAGAAGAAGGAATTTACTAAAGAGGGCGAGAAGCTGGAGAGTAGAACTGGCAGGAGATATGGCTGAAAGGCAAAGAAGAATGAGATGTATTGGAATAATAGATAGTAATAAGTGCAACCTCTTGAAGGGCAAAATAGACGCACAGCCAAACATGCCCAAACAGTTTTATTCATTCATATCATTTCTGGAAGCCTATTTCAAAGAAATAATGCTAAATATGGGAAGAAAAAAAGTACAAAGCTATTTATAGCAGGTGTTTTTAATATTAAAATATGAGAAACAATCTCAAAGCCCAACTATCCAGAACACTTTAAATTAATTCAATTATTATAAAATTTAAAAACCCTGCAGTTTCATTAGAAAATTAGAAAGAAAAATTGTCCCAAATTATTCTAAAATGATGTGTCAGTTATGGTTACAGTTGTATAAAACTTAAGAGCAGAGGGATTAAAAATAGAAAAGGATCATAAAAATTGCCACAGCAGGTAGTCAAAATGAATACTTTTTTCATTTATAAGATTTTAAGATGATTTATTAATATATTTTTAAAATAATTGTTAATGTCCACAAAAAGAAAACTCCAACCTAGTGAATTCCAAACTTCTGCACTTGGACTTGTACCTTGAGTCTAAATTTCCAATTAACATAATAGTCCTTTTAGTCCATGATGAAGTACAAGATGACCTTGTAGAAAAGGCGGATTTGAGAAATTAAAATTTGCACTTTCAATCAAAATATATCCTAAGAGTCATAATTACTTCTGGCTGATACAGAGTGCTATGTCCTGCTAGCCTGGCCCAGGGTCTTTCAAGATAAATTTGCAGACTTGCCGTAAGCTACGGTTTAAGTCCCTCACCCTGGTTACTCAGATAAGAAAAAGAGCTGTTGGCTGTAATTTGACTATAGTTCATGCTGCAGCACTAACTGGCCTCTCTTTGAGGCTCCCTATTCTCGTCTGAGAACTTGATCAGAGTAATCTTGACCTTGTCTATTTCATTAAACTGGACTTAGTTAAGACTGGCTCAGGAGTTGCCTGATATCCCGTGTTGAAATCTCCGGAGTTTGAACTGGAATTCTGGGACCATCGGATGAACGACATCAAAATCACTTTGGCAGCTCTTTTGAAAGCATATAAAACTGAGCCTCACCCTCAGAGATTCAGCTGGTTTGGGAGACGACTCTGGCAACTGTACATTTTAGAACCTTCACTAAAGGTGACTTCCTGCACCCTGTAATGAAATGGCTTGAACTTGACTAAACTTTCAGCTGATAATAATTATAGATTGTGGGGCAAGGAAGAACCCAGCTGCTTGTAAATACAGATAATGATCCCAAAATGGGCAGACACTGGGAGATAATTCAATCTGTGAAAGAAGGAAATCACAGTGAGCAAAATCTGTATTTTTAAAACATTTTCCCTGATGATTGACCCAGTCTGCACAGCATGTGGGTATAGAGTTCAAGCATAAAGTAACCATATTACTAGGCTGGGAAGTCAAACGTTAGTATTAGAGGATATCACATTGCCTGAGAATTGAAGAGGAAATCTTAAAAAGGAAGGAAACATGGGGGAGCCTCAAAATCTGTATACAAATTTCCCTTAAAATCTTGGCTGAATCCTAAAATGCATAATGCGGTCAAGACTTCAAAAGGCCCAGAGGAAAACAACCAATAAAATATTGAAAGAGCTGAGCACAGACTTTAGCAGCTTCCAAGTACAGGGTGGACAGAGTTTGAAATTAGGTACTATCAAGCCAGGATTTATAACAACTATGATAAATATGCTAAATAATATATAGGGAAATGTGGCTATAGTGGGAGAAAAGATGAAGACTGTAAGGAGAGGTATGAAAATTGCAAATAACAGCTAACTGTAATTCAATAATTAAAATATATGCCAATGAAAATTCAAAAATTACGATTAAGAGCAAATTTTAATAACAGAACTGATATTGAAGATAGAGTAGTAAAAATAATACTAGCTGAAACACAGACAAACAGGTTGCAAAATATGAACAGAGCTATAATGATCTGTGAAACAAAATCAAGTGGGCTAATATGTATGTAATTTACTAAAAAGAGAGAGAGAGAATGGGGAATTAATATTTGAGGGAGATTGACTGGAAAGTGTCTAATTATCAAAATTGGCAAACCGCAGATAAGGTCTGCAAATCCCACAAAGGATAAATGCAAAGAATACTACACCTAAGTATATCATAGTCAAACTGTAGTAAATCACTAATTTAAAAAAATGTCTGAAAAGCAACTAATTAAAAAATTAGAACTGTGTGGTAAATGATACATTACACATAGGCTAAAAATAATCAGAATGACAACCGACTATGAATTCAAAATAATGGTGACAAGAAGAGAATGGAGTGATATCACATTCCTAAAAATTAAAAATATAGTCTATATCCAGCAAACATATGTTTTAAAAAGGAAGGGGAAATGGTGACATCTCACATAAGTGAAAGTCAGTAAAATGTGTTATTAGCAGTCTCGCACTACAGCAACTGCTAAGTTCTTCATACTAAAGGAAAATGATAGCAAATAAAAATAGGGATCCACGAGAAGCAATAGAGAGGAGTACTGTGGTAAAGATGTGATTAATATGAAAGTTCTTTTTTTTTTTTTAAATTCTCTTTTAAAAAGGAATTATTTAATTATTTAAAGACAAAAACAACAATGTACTATGGGTTTTATAGCAAATTTAGAAGTAAACGATGACAACACTAATACAAAGAATGGAAGGTGGTGTATGTTTCTTAATTATACACCAGGTAATATAATATTAATTCAATGCCAAAATTCCTAGATCAAACTATAGAAAATTATACAAAGCTAAAAATTCAAAAAAAAAAATAGGTAGAATTCTGAAGACATTTCATTAACTCAAAAAAGACACGAAAGAAACAAATAACAGAAGGAATAAATAGAAAAATAGCAAGATGTTAGACTTAAAACACAAGCATACCAATAATTACACTAAATATAATTGGACTAACCCCTCCAATTAGGACACAATATTTTCAGAATAGATTTTAAAAAGACATAGTTATGCAGTGTTTATGAGGCAAACTTTAATTATAAAGACATAGGTTGGAAGTAGTAGGATGCAAATACTAAGCAAAAGAAAGATAGTGTAGCTGTATCATGTCAGGCAAAGTAGACTTCCAGACAAGGACTGTAAGCAGAGATAGAGGGATATTTCAAAAATGATAAAGGGATATCTCTCAGGAATAGCAGAAATAAATAAAAAATCTTTAAGGACATGGAAGATTTGAGCAACACTCAAATAACTTGACCCTATAGGCATATATAAAGCATCATGTTAAACAACTGCAGAAAAAAACATTATTTTGAAGTGTATATGACACATGTACTAAGATAAACTACATGGACCATAAATAGAGTCTTAACACATTTCAAAGCATTGAATTCATGCAGTATATACTCTCTTTTTACACTAGAATTAAACTAGAAATCATAAACAATATCTATAGAACATTTGAAAATTAAGGGACATATTTTTAAATAATGCTTAGGTCAAAGAAAAAGATCTATAAAGCCTATACATTTCTAACTAGATTCATCATGGTAAAAAAAAAAAAAAAGACTGAAAACAAAAATTATCACATTCCTTGAAACTCTTCACAGGTGACTGTAGTACACAAAGTGATAATCTCTGGTCTAAAGGATGCCACATATTTCCTAATTAACTTGTGTCTTGCCATTTCTCTAATCCATACCATCATACCTCCAAGCTTTTTCTACCGCTTCAGAACTTAAAATCTTTAAGGGCACTCTCATTTGCCCACAGGGTAATGTCCTGGTTTCTTAATTTGATATAAAATATACTTCATGACTATTTCTTGCTTATCCAACCTCTCTTATTTTCACTTTCACCTGTATCTTGCATTCCAGCTATAAAACCAAAACATGTAAGTACATTTTTATTGATTCAATGATGCACATTTTTCATATTTTAACATCTCTAATATTGGGATGTATTTTATGATCAATAGTATCATATAAACAATTTGCATATTATTTTGTATTAGTGCAAATTAAAAATAATGTTATGCTTTTTTTCATGAGTCTTTGATTAAACACATAGAATCTTGCTTCCTCTTTTGTGTGCATCTGGCAATCTAAACACTCAACAGTGTTCACAAATGCTGCATCTATGTCAACTTTTTAAAAATAAAAACTACTATTTGAGTGTCTACTATGTGCTGGCCTCTATGCAATGTGCTTACAGTACCTCTTTCTAAGTTTTATGACCACATGATTAGCAAATATTATCTTAGTCTCAGGGAGGTAAATTTAATAGCACAAAAGTCACACAGCTAGCTAAAAAGTGACACAATTGGGATAAAACACAAGACTATTAGGTCCTAAAGCCTTTGCCCTTCCCACTTCCCATGAGTCCTTTCCTGGCAATGCTCCATTACCTGTCAATTTAGGCGTATGATTTTCAGAGCTCTCACAGTATCTCTTTCACTGTATTGTAATGATTTTTCTTCCATATCTTTCTTATTTATGACACAATGAAATAATTTATTTATGTATTCTTAAGACTTAGCAGAGTGCCTGATACATAGCAATACCGCATAGTATGAAGTATAAGAAATTAATCGATGAGGTATCCCAACACGGTGACTTTCCTATCCCCTCTTCCAACCATATCCGTTATAGTGTCAGTGACACTGGAAGGTCAAACAATCTGAAGATAGGATTATGGTCGGGAACTGAGAAGCCTAACCTGTAAGGCAGTGACAAGAAATGGTTTTCATCTTAGCACTTACTCTTAGTGTTCAGAAATACTCTGTACCTGTCTTAGTTCAGTGAGAAGTGCAGGGATTCATACCTGTGTCATCTTCCCTGGACATGGCTGGGTGGGGGATGGGGGAGTGGCAGCATTCCTGTGATGGTTTGCTATCTGTGCTTCAAAGAATCCTGTTCTCTCCACCCTCAGGGCCTTTTCTGTTACTGTTCCCTGTATTTGGAAAAGTCTTCTCCTAGATATGGCTCTCTGCCACTCTCTCACTTTATTCAAAATTCTGTTTAAATATCGATTGATCAGAGAGGCAGACCTCACCATTCATTCTAAAACAGCACATTTCCCCATCACATAATTCACTATGTATTTATTGGACTTTTAAAATTATTTGTTGCACTTATGGACACTTCATATTATCTGGTATATTTTTGTGTGTTCACTTATTGTTTGTCTCCCCTATGTAAGCTGCATGAGGGCAGATACTTTATTCTGTTCACCAGCCACCTGAAGAATGCCCAGCATATAGGAAATGTTGAATCAATAACAATTGAGTGCAGTATCTTCTGTGTCTTTTTCCCCTGGTGGCAGTAGTAGCAAACAATAAGTATGAGAAAGGATATCTATGTTCTTAATCTATTATCCATAAGATGGATCAATTTTGCAAAATATATTGTGTTGATGCCTTACATATTCTGCATCTCTAACCATTTATGCATTTCTCATTCTTCTCTAAATTTTACACCTCTCCATCTCTCTCTTTCTGGTCTTTACCATAAGAGACATTCGCTGTTTCTCTAAGAAGAGAGAATTTCAAAACACCTTTAACTATCCAGTCCAAAGAACCATGCTTTTTGTTTCCTTAATGAATGATATTAATGAGTTCAGATTATTGACCCCTACACTTTAAATTATTCTCTTTCCCAGGTATTTTCTGAAAATAGTCCTCCAAAAAGCCTAGACCGTGATAAATTGGCTCATTTGTTAGTATCTTAAGGTCAGTTTGAGTATCAGTCCCAGTGCTGAATTTTCTTGTTTTCAGTGTTTGGCCTCTTGCAAGATACAGAGCCAAGTTAGGAAGAGAGGAAGAATAGTCTTGTCTTGAATGTTAACATTAAATTTAAAAACTTTAGGAAAGAGGGTAGTGCAGTTGTCTAGTTCAATCTGCATATTATAGAAAGTCACTAGTAATGGTTCCAATAACACATGGTGCTTTGTTCCAATAACACATTTAAGGAGTATATTGGTTAGTATATAGTTTCAGCACCTGGTGACAAAAATTGAAAGTAACAGTGGTATACACAAGGCAGAAATTACTTTGCTTCTTTCAAAAAGCCTGAAGATGCCATGGAGATGGCGGCTGTGGGCTATGAATCTCTCAGGAGCCCAGGCTCCTTTTGATCCAGTTTCTCGAACATTCTCAGAGTTTTCTTTGTCTATAAAGCCATAAATTGTGCACTACTTCATCTCCATGCCCGTCAGCAGGAAAGAGAAAATAGAGTTGGGAGGGGCACACCTCATCCCTCCAGGGCCCAGTCAGGAAACCGAACATCACTCCTGTTTGCACTTCCTTTTTCAGAACCTAGTCACACCAAGGTGCAAGATAAATAATATTTATTCTTGGAAGCTGTGTAGAGAACTCAATATTAGACTTGTTCTTATTGTAGACAGGGAGAGTGTTTAAAGGCATATAGCTAATAGTTTTTTGTCACAGGAATAGTGGGTAGGATATTTTTGGTGTCTTCAATCCTATCTGATCAAGAACCATCAGTGGAAGACTTGGAATTCTTCTGATTGATTTCCCTTATGGCCCAGAATGTGGTTTTCTAAAAATACAAGCTGATTATTTAGATAGAGTCACTAGAGCTGTTTTTCAGTTTTGTAGGTACAAAAAATATACGGGCAAAGATTTGTGCCAAGCCTACTCTCTGCTATGTTCTGAATGTTTCTATCCTCCTAAAATTCGTGTGTTGAAGTCCTTAACCCCAAAGTGAGGATGTTAAGAAGTAGGACTTTGGGGAGGTGATTAGGCCTTTGGAGAGATGAATGGAATTCATTTCTACATGGAACAGGCCCTGGAGAGACCTCTCAATCCTTCTGCCATTTGTGGTTAGAGTGAGAAGACAGATGTCTATGAGGAAGAGGGTCCTTTCCAGACACCCAATCTGTCAAAGCCTTAATGTTGGATTTCCCAGCCTCCAAAGTATGAAAAATAAATTTTTGTTGTTTATAAGCTACCCAGTTCAGGGTAGTTTGGTATTTTAATAGCAGCCTGAATGGACTAAGATATTCTTTAAAAATGGAGCTAACTTAGAATGAGAAAAATAGCTATTGATTGGCACAGGCAGTTTGTGTTTAACAGGATCATATGGGAAGCTATTAGGAAAGCCAAGGGATAATGGGAAGTGTCTGAATGAGTATAAAGAATAACAAAAGAAGCCAGTTATTTCAATAAAAGTTCATAAAAATTATAAATATAAGTGACATCTGGAACAGGCCTTACAGACTTTTAGAACTTGGAGGATATTTAAAGATCATTTAATTCATTCTCCAACTTTGAGAAAAAAGGAACAGAGGTCCAAAGTGGAAAAGTGACTTGATGAAAGGTCTCATAGCTCATCACAGGGAGAATGAGGCAAAATGAAAACAAAACAAAACAAACATATTTCCTTGTTTCTAATACAAGAGTGTTTTTCAATTTAATTTACACTGGATTTCATTGATTGTTTCATTTATTGAATTATTCATTCAACAAACTTAAATATTTTGAAAACTTATTTAAATAAATAAAAACACAGCCATATAATTACCACCCAGATTAAGAAATAGAATGTGATCAGCACCTCAGAGGGCCCCTTAATATTTCTCCTATTCACTGTGTTCTATCCAAAAGTAACCACTATCTTTATATATAACACCATAGCTTAGTTTTGTTATTTTTAAAACTTGGTGTAAACAGACGAATATGTACTCTTTTGTCCAGCATTATGTTAATGAGATTCATCATATTATTGCATGCAAGAGCAATTCAATGACTTTTATTGCTGTAGAGTATGCCACTATATGAATACAGCACAGATTGTCTACTGTACTGTTGGAGATTTGAGTCTTCCCCAGTCTTTTGCTATGACTAATAACACTACTTTTAAGATTCTTGTACGCATCTTTTGTTACACCTATGTACACATTTCTAGGATCCATACCTCAGTGAAATTGCTGGGTCATAATGTATAAGTATTTCCAAGCTTAGCAGAAACTTCCCAAAGATACTGTTATCAGTTTAAATGCCCATTAATCGTGTATGTGAGATCCAGGGACTTCACATCCTCAGCAGCACTTGGTATTGTCAGTCTTTTCAATTTTACTTTGTGGTTGGTGTGTAGTGCAGAGTAGAAATAAAAAGAACTTCCTTAGCTTAATAAAGAGTTCCTACCAAAAATGTACAGTAAACATTATACATAATGTTGAAACTTTAGAAGCTCTTTCTTTAATATTAGGAAAAATATGAAAGTACTTGTTAACATGGTTTCTATTTAATCTTATACTGGATGTTCTAGTCAGTGTAGTAAAACAAATAAAATGAAATAAAATAAATAAGTAAAAATATGCAGGAAAATTCCGAAAAGGAGGTCCCGAGGGATGATCAGTCCTATTGGCTATTAAAATAATAACTAAAGCTACAGTAATTTTTATGGCATAAACCTAAAGCATTAAAACACAGACCAATGACAAATAATATAAAATTAAGAAATAGACCCACATATAGATGAAAAAATGTAGAATATGATAAACAGGACATTTCAAGTCAATAGGGAAAGAGGGCTTATTCAACTGTGTAGCCATTACAATAATAAATTTGGATCTATACCTCACTTCTTAATAACAGAATAAACTGCAAATAAATTAAATATTTAAATCTGAATTAATGAAAATATAAACCTACTAGAATAAAACACAATATAATTTCTTTAAAAAGGGCCTGTGTAGCGAGATACAAAATAAAAAACTGATACATTCTATTTCATAATGGTATGGCAAAATCACCAAAATATAGGCAAAAGTAATTGTAACACATTCACAAACAAAGGGCTAATAAGCCATTTGCCTTATTAAGGCAAAGAGCTAATTTTCCCAATTTGTAAAGAGCTTCTCTCAATTTCTAGGGGAAAAAAACAGATTTTATTTATTTATTTAATTTATTTATTTTGAGACGGAGTCTTGCTCTGTCACCCAGGCTGGAGTGCAGTGGCGTGATCTTGGCTCACTGCAACCTCCGTCTCCTGGATTCAAGTGATTCTCCTGCCTCAGCCTCCCGAATAGCTGGGAGTACAGGCACATGCCACCATGCCCAGCTAATTTTTTGTAGTTTTAGTAGACATGGGGTTTCACCGTGTTAGCCAGGATGGTCTCAATCTCTTGACCTTGTGATCCACCCGCCTCAGCCTCCAACGTGCAGACTTTATTTTTTTTAAAAATATGATTGAACTGACAAAGTTGAGAAACAAAAAGAAAGGTCCAAGACTACTGGAATAAAATCAATACATAAAAATTAATAGCATTTATCAAAAAATAAATTTATCACCAACTTACAATATGTACATTCACCTTAGATATAACAAAAAAATCTATGAATCAATCTATTAAAACCACAAGATTTTCTCAAAAAATATAAAATTCTATCAAAAATGTAAAATACATTATTAATATTTATGATAATAATGAGAAAAAATGAAAACCCTATCAGATAAATGGACAAAGATATAAACAGGCAAATCAGATTAGAGAAACACAAATGACTAACAAACATATGAAAAGATGCTCAAACTCCCTGCTATTTAAGGAAATACAAATGAAAACAACCATGAGATATCACTTTGCAACTGCCAGAGTGGGAAAATTAGGAAGATGGATAATGCCAAGTATGGATGGGAATTGTGGTTACAGAGACTCATATGCACAGCTGCTGAGAACACAGACTGGAGGAATCACTCTGGAAAGCAATAAGGCAGTACTTAGTTCAGAAAGGTGTATGTATGTCTGATGACCTAGCATTCTCTCTTACCCAGGAGGTGGCAAGGACTGGGGAAAATAATAGCAGCACTATTTGTTGTAGTGCAGAGCTAGATGCAATCCAGGGAAGTCTGCTAGTTAAGAGAAGTGTAGCATAATGGATGCATAGAAGCAAATCAGGCAGCACCCAGTAGTCTTAGACGGATCTATGATGTAAATAGATCTTAAAAACCTAGTGCTAGGTGAAAAAAAAAAGAAACAATATGAGATCCATAGCACAACATCATTTGTGTGCATTTATAGTACATAAACACAAAATAAAAATTCATGCTAATATGACCATGTACAAATAAAGAGATATATATTAAGCATATTAGACTGGGGTCCTATGATGAGGATGAGCGGGATGGAAATTAAGATCGTAAATAAAAAGAAATCAATCAATAAAGAATGTGAGATTTCTCATATCAATGATTGTGATAGGCCATGAACATAGGCATATGTTAGCTTTTTGCAAAACAGTGTGTGTATATGCACATAAATGTGTATGTGTGTATCCTAAAATCTTTCATGTTCATTTACTCAGTCACTCCATATCCAGAAATATATTCTGAGGAAATAACCCCAAATAAAGAAAAAAGTATCTATCCAAAGATATTTATTGCAGCGTGGTTTTCAATACTAAACAGTGTAAACAATACAAATATTTAACAATAAATACAGTGATTAAATAAGCCATGGCATATCCAGTTGATGTAATACTTTGCAACCATTAAATTGATGTTTACATGGAGTTTATATTGACATTGGTGATGCTAATAGCATATTAATAAGTAAAATGTATGGCATAAAATTGTATTTGTGTGAATACAATTAAAATTGAGGCATGCTTTGAAAGGTTAATAGAGGAAAGTACACATATGTGAATAGTGGTTTTATATGAGTGGTAGAATTATAGACAATTTTTTTCTTTCTTCCTGCATTTTCAAATGTAATTTAATGAATAGCTATTACTTTCAAAAATGTAAGACAGATTATACCAAGAAAAGAAAGCATTGCTTCTAGTTTAAATGCAAATATCCTAAGAAATACAACCAATTATGAGCTGTCAGTACTTTTCCTAAGAGCAAGGAAACAGAACAAATTATGAATCCACCTGAGTTCCTGGAGCTGGGAACAGCCAGTGAATGCTGGTTTCTTTAAATAACAGAGTGTTCAACTAGATGCTTTGACTAAGTCACTGAGACAGAAAAGAGGTGGAATGCTACAGTGAGAGCTAGAAACATCCACAGTATGATAATAAGAAACTGGTTTAGACAACTCTTAAACCAACATTGAGGAAATACAATGTCTGTTTGGGCTGCTGTAATATCATAAACTGTGTAGCTTATAAACAATATACACTTATTTCTCCCAGTTCTGGAGGGTGGGAAGTCCAAGATCAAGGTGCCAGCAGATCTATGTCTGGTGAGGGACTGCTTTCTGGCTTATAGATGGTGCCTTCTCACTGTGTCCTCACATGGTGTTAGAAATGAGCAAGTTTCCTTGGACCTATTTTATAAGGGAACTAATCCCATTTGTGAGGGCTTTTCCCTGAAGTTTTAGTCAACTCCTGAAAGGCCCCATCTTCTAATATCATCACCTGGGGCGTTAGGATTTCAACATATGAATTTTGGGAAGACACAAAGATTCAGACCACAGCCTACAGGGAGAGAGGATTTCTGAGGATGGTGGTGCACTGTCAGTCCACGCAGGCCTCCTGGGCATAGGATGGAGCAATTCTATCTCACCTCAGGCCTAGACCAAAGGGCTTCAGTAAACCACTGGAGATTCCTTCATCAGGATTCCCTCCCAGGATATCCAGAGGACAAGAGGCTGGCCAACTGCAGGATTAGCCTATGCTCCTGTGCTGGATATAGGCTACATGCAAGAGAAAGCTTGGGTGGGATCTCCTGATATTTCACCGGGCAGAGCTTCTAGGCAGAGGAATTGCTTCTCACCTTACCTGGCAACAGGAGGGAGGAAATGGTTGCTGAAAAGAGTACATTTACCCAGGTCGAGAGGGTCCAGTTGCAATACCAGGAGTTGGTGGTTGGTGGGTCTCCTAAGAGCATCCATGAGACAAAGATCCAACTCTAAAATTCTGCTAGGCACAAGAAAAACACAATGTTTTTATTTATTGAAAGTGCCAATGAAGTCATACATTTCCTGACTGCTTTACCAGCCTTCCTCCACCATCCTCTCTACATCCCCCCTCCCCCAACCCCTACATATGCTCATGCTCTAGAGGAGTGGGGTCTAGAGTTATCAACATAGGTCAAAAAGTAAAGACAGGCAAAGCTGTTCCCACTGGGAGAGAGGCAAGTCCCAGGACTTTGAATGAAGTTGTAAATTGACTCTTTGAAGGGTATAGGCTTTTCAAGCTCCACTTGAGATTTTGTTTCTGCAACTTGGAGCACCATAGAACTTTCTGTTACCTAAGAGAGAAGAGAAAAAGTTAATGAACTGGCCTGACTTTACCCAGTGACAGGGGAGAAACTACCTTCATGAATAAATGTGGGATTCAAAAAAAACAAGATAGTTTTGATTGTATTACTTCATGCCAGTTACATGTGTATTTCACTGATGTGGTGATTTGGCAGATGGACGTCCTGAGTACGAACACCAGGAGAAGCTAGTTGGAAGCTACTTGGAAAGCTAGGCAAGATCTCATTGCAGTGATTCTCAAAGTGTGGTCCTGAATCCTGTGGGATCCCGGAGACTCTTTTACAGGATGCACAAGCTCAAAACCATTTTCACAATTCTACCATTTTGGCTTTTCTACTCTAATTCTTATACAAGTGTTTACAGGAGTTTGACAAAGGTTACAGGATATGTTATATGAGAACAGTTTGAATGCAAAGGCAGACATAAGAATCCAGTTGTCTTCTATTAAAACAGTCATTTAAAAAATTTGCAAAAGTGTGAAACAATGCCACTCTTCTCACTCTTCTCTTAGGAATATATAGTTACTTTTACAAAAAGCATCACTATGTAACAGGTAGTAGTTTTGTGATTTGGAATTTTAAAAAGTGTTAATATTTTAAAACCTAGTATTATTTCTATCGTGGCAAATGTTGACAAATATAATTTCCATAGAAAAAAACTCTTTGGCCTCCCCAGTAATTTAAAGGCCCTAAGACCAAGAAGGTTGAGAACTGCTGTGCTAATAAAATAGGCAGAGGCTCCAAAGGGGAGACAGAGTCTATGAGGAACTGATGCCTCTACAGACTGAGGAACACAATATTTATACAATTTTCCTCTCACTTTTAAAAGTCTGAGTAAACACACAAATAAAAACATAACTTTTATAATAAAGAATCATGCGTGTAAGACCTTCCTCCAATATACAACAGAGATAAACCTTGCAATAGAGTTTTCAGTTGAAAGGGCAGAGAAGTTAACTGTAAGCATTGGGAAGTCCTTAAAAGCAGTGAACATAGACGAGAGTGCAATAGTTCTCAGTGAAGGGTAGGAGGATAATGCCTGGAGAATCCTCTGGCCATGGGAACACAGCTGTGGGTACTATTTTTAGACTTTCAGTGCAGCTTAGATGCAGTCATTGAATAAAATATTAGGAGGAAGTATTTGTACTTCCTTTAATAGAATAGTGTCATAGTCCATTTGGGTTAAAATACCATGAACTGAGTGACTTATCCTCACAGTTCTGGAGGCTGAAAATCTGAGATCACAGTGTCAGCATGATCAAGTTCTGGTGATGGCCCTCTTAATGTTACAGATTGCTATATTCTCATTGTATCCTCACATGGCTAATAGAGAGAAAAAGCAAGGTCTTAAGTGTCTTTTTATAGGGGTACTATTCCAATTCATGAGGGGTCCACCCTCATGACCTAACAGCTCCCAAGGGCCCCATCTCCTAATATCATCACTTGGGGGGTTAGGATTTCAACATATGGATTTGGCGAGGGTAAAATTATTGAGTCCACAGCAAGTAGTTCATATATTCGTTCTAAGAAACACCCATTTTCATTGTCCTCAGAGCACCTCTATTTGGATAAAATTTTAGTTGCCCTTTGACTTTTATCAAGAAGTGTTTGAACTACTTCATGTTTGAAATTCAGCTAAGGGGGTTAAAAAATAAGTAAGAGAAGACCCATTCTCTCCAAAGATTTATCACCTATAAAGACAAATAAAACACATTCAAAAATTAGGAAACCTGCAATCTCAGTGATAAAAGAAAATTCACTTAGTATTTTAACTTAATTCAGCTAATGTCTGCTGATTGCCTTTTATGTACAAAGGATTGTGGGTGGACAGATTTATAGACATTTAGTCAGCTTCATCCTAACATTGTGAGTTAGGGTTCATAGTCTCCTGTTAAAAGGCTGAGGGATAGAGGCTCAGGGCAGTGACTTGTCCAAGAAGCAAAGAGTTGGATGTGTAGCCACGTGTTTTTCAAGTCCGATGTCCTTTCCCATATACCATCTTTCTCTGAGACTATTTACTGAGTGGGTTTCATTTATTTGGGTCTATTTTGATCTCCAGTGAGTTCATGGTTCATGAGGAATAACTAATCTCATTTAGAAATGGATACCAGATATGTTTTAATGAGAATGGTCATGGGTAACTTGTTTTACTGCAGCATCTCATGGTAATGCTCTTCCAGCTAAGTTAAATAGGGATCTTTACATGTGTAAATAGGTCCTTCATCCAGATTAGTGCCTGGCCTGTCTCATGTCATTACCCTGCTGTTAGGCCTGGCCAGTCACTAAACAGTTATTATTTTGTACAACTATTGCAGGTTGTTGCTGGAAAAATTTTAATTAAAATTACAAATACACTTTTTATCCAGAATATTTAACTTCTTATTAAGAGCATGCTATGTATTGACATTTGTTCTTGTTCAGCTTATTTTTGAAAGACATTTTTCCCAACACATGATCAACAGCATAGTATTTATTGATGAATAAATGAAAAGTCCTTTGAGAATTACCTTGGACCCCTGGTTACCGACACAGATGCCTTGACTATTATCCAACAGATGCACCTCTGTTTCTAAGGTTGAGGATGAAAAACAAAAGAATCTGAAAATTAAGGCTTGATTCCATTTTGACATTTGGACATGTACTTGAGACTTTCATTCCAGGAGGTTGGACATCAAGTATAGGTGGTTGGTGTGTGTTATACAATTGGTCCAGAGTTTGAATGGATTTGCCTTTTTGAATACCCTGATACCTACCTCTCTAAGGTAGATCATTGTGAAAAATTAAGAGCTCATCTTCATTAACTGGCCACTACGAGAGCTTTGATATAAATACCCCGCGCATTCACTGAAAACATTAAATGGGTTTTGTTCTATAAGAAAAAGGTGGAGGGAGACATTTGATTATTCCAGGAAAATCTTACAAGGGACAGACAGATGTTAACGTTTTGGATCAGAACCCCTGAGTTAAAGTGCTGGGTGTACTAAATGCAAGATATGTGATACTGAGTTGGGTGTTTCCCCCTTCCAAGCCTCAGTGTCCCTATTTGTATGCAGGGAACAGTAAGACCTGACAGACACAAGGTTGGTCATGAGGACAATTGACTACGTAAGCTATACATTTCTGAGCAAATGTCAATAATTATTCTTCTGATGTTGTAGACTTGGTTGCCTCCTTGCGTTATTTCATCTTTATAAGCAAATATGATATTCAGGATGCTATTGTAAGTAATAAAAGTTTTTTTCAAAGGAAACGAAATCATTGTGGCCCTATAAGGTTGGAGACTTAAGATATTATATAAATATTTGTTACTTAAAATTACCCTGATGGATGGATTCTTCCTCTGAGCAGTCCTTATTAAATTCCAAATGTAATCCTATTGGAAAAGTAGAACTACAACATCAGCAATACTCCTTGAAAGTTCTTGTCAATTTGACAGGCAGATAAATTTAATTTATTAAAAGATTCCGCCTAGCATTTTTAAAAGACAAGGGGTTTTTACAGTGTAAATGGACTGTTTTCACAGCCTTATTAAAATAAATGCATAAAGTCAGCTGTTTTTCTTTGGAATTCATTAACATTGAGGAATTGCAGTCCAGAAGCTGATGGTTATATACCTGGATATTTTGGCAAACTTATCAATCTTTGTATATAATCTGGAATTTCTCCTTCTTAAAGTAAATGGGAATTGCACACAAGAAGGAACATTTCATTTGTATGATGTGCTGAATTTCATAGAGATATTTACTGTAGTTATTAGAGGCATTTAGAAAGCCAAAGCTATGTGCCAAAGGCCATTGGAAACACATGAGCAAATTCAAGATTTCTTTGGACAAGAGGCTCAGATTTGTTTTTCTTCAAAGAAATTCAATTATTTATATTGAAAGAATACTGTCAAAGTTAACAGGTTTTCTGTTTTGCTTTTTCCTTCAGAAGGCCATTTTAAATTAAACACAATATGCTTTAAAATTGAAATATTTATATAGATTGTGAGCCAATACCATGTTTTAGAGTTGTTAATTCCCTTTTAGCAACTGTTGCACCTCAATTATTATTTCTACTTTGGAAAAGGGTCTTGGTCCTGAAACATTCTGCACACTGCATCTGATAGTTGTCCTCATAGCTCCAACATCCTGCTTGTTCTTTCTCTTTATAGCTCCCCTAGCTCCTCAGCACTGGCCTATGACCCTGTCTTCCTGTCTATCAGCTCGGCCTCTCTCCTTGGGTGAGACTATCCTCTCAGGTCATCACTGCTTTGGGTCCAGCTCCACTCCAAGAAGCTCTTGTATTTTCACAGTTACCGATTAAAGAACCTGTTCCAACCCTGTGAACTGAATCTTAGGCATCCAATCAATCTATCAATCAAAGACAGTGTCTACAAGTATACACTGGGAGGTGAATTAATTGTTAAATCCAATGCTAATAATCTGCTGATCTTGGTAGTTCAACATCAAAAGTACTTCGCTTAAACACATTTAAACTGTACTTCTACAGACTTCATAAGACCAAACTCACTCTAAAATAGTATTTAATATAAAATGACAGAAGATAGTCTATTATATTTAAATAACAAGAAAGTATATTTATCTATATTTCCACCTAATAATAAAAAATTAACAAAAATGTGTAATTATCTCAGAAACATCATCCAAATATGCCATGCCAGTCAATGACTGATTTTTGAAGTTGGTATATACCTTCAAGTGATTCTTCCTTTGACCTCCTATGGTATTTTTTAAAAAATTATACCTGGGTAATTACCTATATTCCAGGCTATAATGGATTATAGCTAATAGTGGGCCTGTCTCCTTTGTCCTGTCTCATTCTTGAAATCTAGACTATGCTTTGTATCCACGTGAAATTAAAAAAAAAATGCTTGCCTTTATTAGGGACCCAACACATGTTTAAGGAGTTTATCTCCCACTAGGACATTAATTTCAAAATACAACTTACTGTTCTTGCTGTAGAACAGTTGTTTTTGAATTAAATTAGGTTCAGAGAATTAAGTCAGTATTGATCGAGGACCTACTATGGACCAGATACTAGTTACTAACCAATCAAAGATCAAAGTGCCAAGACACCTTCCTCAAACTTATTTCAGAAGGCAATCAGGTTCTCATTAACTTAAATAGATTATGTTTGACATAGTTTAGGGGCTGAAAACTGTAATATTAAATGGACGGCATGATCATTAAATGTTTGGAGAAAGTGCTACACCAGAAGTTCAAATGGGAGAGGATGAATTTGGCCAGTTTTAGCTGTTTTTGTAGGGGGTGTTGTAGGAAAAGGAGAAGCTTCACAGAACAGCTGGTGAGTGAACAGCATTCTCACCAGGACTCTGGATGAGGAGGACTTTTACATGTGCCAAGTAGAGGAGAAGAATGTTCCATACAAGTGAAATAGCTTGAGCAAAGGCATACAATTACTAGGCTTTTGGGGAAAGGTAGGTGGTCCAGTACAGATGGCTCCCAGTAAGAATGCACTGTGAAGATCAGGGGATGAAGCTTCAGAGGCTGGGTGTTGAGGTTGGAGGAGGGGAGTACCGGACAGACTGGAGCAGAGCTTGCGTGCTGCCAGGGAGTCGGTTTTATCTTATGAGTTACGGAAAGTCCTTAAAGGCTGTAAGGAAGTAACATACGCAGAATTAATCTGGATTTAGAGCCTTTGTTTTGTTGGCCTATAAAGGATGGAGTAACTACCTCTCCTCCCATTTTCTTTCATAGATCCTGTCTTATAAAATTATACACAAATAAAGCAGACACATGCAAGGGGCACTGATTTCTGAAATCAGAATAGTGAGGCTGCATAATGCAAAATCTCCTCCACTGTCTACTCTGGAAATTGCTCTCGGGGCATAAGCAATATTTTACCAGAACCTCTATTTACCTGGATTTTGAATCCCAAATTAGTAATAATATTTCACTCTAAAGAAGCTCTCTAGAATTTTGACACTTTTTTCCTCAACAGGATATTGTGGTTTAAAATCCCAAATTAAAGTTAGCTTGTCTTAGATACAGGCAACCTTAACCATGTCCAGAACCAGATTAAACTAAATTAAATGTCCAGAGGTGCTAAGAGAATAATAACTCCCTATAAAAGTAAGGGGTGCTCCTCCTAGGAGTTCCAAGGAACACATCAGTATAAAAGCATATATGTTTCATAAGACATTAATCTAGTTACATTCTCAGTGCTCAATTGCATTTCAAATTATTCTAGCTGTTCAACCAGCCTGGAGGTCCAACCGTCAATCAAAGGAGGCTGTTTTTCTTCTGCTCCCCCTACTGGAAGGTCAGGCAAGGTGATTTTCTGCCCCCACCCCCCAACCCCATACATGCTGTAGGTGAATGTAGATGAATTTGCTTAGTAAGATTGGGAGAGATTTTACTTTCCAAAAGGTAAACAATACTTAGGTTTTCAGTAGACTCTTTCTCCGCTGACTGAACATCTCGGGCAGTCTACAGCCCATTCACTACAGTGGTCTATTCAAGAAATGTCTAGTCTCATCTTTAATTCTTGCAAATCAAACCTCAGGTGCCTTCGAAATTTGCAACACCCACAACTACCTCACCTGGGCAGAAATTAAATGACCAAGAGGAGAAAAATCTATATTTCCATAGTAATGAAACTCATAAAGTTCATTCAAGAAGAAATGTTTGTACCATTATACCCTGGACAGAGAAACCTTTTAAACTCTGTATAGCTAATCTCCCATCACTTGCAGTATAATATACCACAGTGAAGGTTCACATCATTCCAGCTTATTTTCTAAACAGAAACTAAATTTCTACTGTATGGTTCTTAAGGAGAATCTCGTATAAGTTGATACACACCGTTAGCCCATTCCTACCGTGGTTTACCTCCTAGATAGACGCTGGGTGGTATTCCTCACATACCTTCCCCAGTTCCTCCATTGAGTGAATAGACTCTAATTTAGCACCTACTGCAAGTGTTAGACTTTCCAGCAGCAAAAAAGAGCAAGTCACAGAGCCTTCCCCAGTAGACCTAGGAAGAGACAGACATAAATGGTATTTGTAGTTGAAGAGAGAGTCTGGGGGTGCTAACAAACTACAATGGGAACTACAAAAGAAAATGACTAAAGCCACCTGAGGGGCTAGCATGGAGCTCGGCCATAAAGCATAGATGAATAAGAGTTTGCTGTTCTGGAATTTAGAATGGTAATCAGGTTAAGGGGACAACATAGAAAGCCATGGAAGTATGAATGAAAACTACGTGTTCTACAAAAAGTCCTGTGCTGCCCAAGTATAAGCTGAGAGTTGAAGGAAATGCAAGTTGGTGAAGATAAGGGCCAGACCATGGAAGATGCTGACTGCCCCACTAAGAAGCTCAGCCTTTACTTGGGTGTGATGATTCTGTGGTTAGATACATCACTATAGGCACAGGTGTTTGGATAGAGGAGCTAGAGGGGTAGAGACAGGTGAGGAAGCTATAGAAATAGCCAGGTGTAAAGTGACAATCCAGATTGGGATAAATAGGTGGGATAAAAAACAGTAGTATACAGTATTCCTGACTATACCTAGGAAAGTATTCATCATATCCCCAGGTAAAGGATGGTGTCTCTTATAAAATAGAATCAAGAGAGTACAAGAAACACCTACCCACCCGCACCTACACATACACACAACCAACTCTCTCTCAACGATCATGGGGGCTGTGAACTCTTCTGAGGCTTCTCCTGCACTATGTGCTCATTCCTGGGACTGAATTTGACTCTGGCCTTAAAAGACACATGGAGAATCTCACAGGACCTCAGTGTTGTGGGTAGGGGGTGTGTCCTTAGTTCGCCAGCTCCAAAAAGTCAGGGGGCTCTATTGCTTCTTAGAGTTGATAAAATTATCCTTGAGAAGGGTTGCCAGATAATAAACTGGACATGCACTTAAATTTGAATTTCAGATAAACAGATAAGTTTTAGTACAAACAACCTAAATATTGCAGGGAACATATTTATCCTAAAACAATAATCCTAAAATCAACAATAATTTATCTGAAATTCAAATGTAACTGAGCATCCTGTATTTTTATTTGCTAAATCTGGCAATCCTACCTCTGAGCCTTGCCTCCCTCTAGCTCAGACCCCCTGGGCAGACACTTGCACTGAGAAGTGAAAGGTGGGAAGAAATAAAGTGCGTGTGCTGTTGGGAGTTGAGAGATGTTTTACAAAGTCATCATGGGTATGATCTCCCTAGATCCGCTCACCCCCTTGCAGAATCTGAAATCTACAGTGGACTTGGAAGTGAGCAAAGAGCTGGTATGTCATAGGGCTGTCACAGGGAAAATAACTGAATTTAGAATAATAACTTATTTGCTAAAGTAAATGTCAGTGTACTTATAATAAAGAAGCTCTCAAATAGAACATTAATGCCTGTATCACCCATTGATGGCAAGAATTTCCTTAGGATACATATAAGCAATAGCCTTATATGATCTTTTTCAATTTTCTGAAACATTAAATGATGCTCAAAGTAACTTTTGAAGCATTCATTTTGTGCTTGAAATTTAGGACACTGACTCTATTCATACCTAGTATTTCATAAGTATCTATCCTTTGGACAAAATAAAGTTCAGAACTCATGTTCATATTAAGAACTGGATTATAAAAGCCAAGAGGCATAACAATTATTTTAATATATAAATGAGTAATGTGTATTTAGAAAAACACCCATGACCAAACTCCATCAAATCTAATTTTCCCAGAGTTAAGTGTACATCTAGTAAATCTATTCCCATATACCAAAGAAAATTTTTAGCAAGAGCTACAATAAGCTTCCTTCTGAAGGAATAATCTTGTGATTTCATGCGAGAAAAATCTCTCCTTGAGGTGAATGAGAGATGAAGTTGTGAAAGTTACAGTTGGAACTATTTTACTTTTCCCTTCACTTTTCCCTTTCTGACCAAATGACAAGAGAACATTTTCTACTTTTCCTGGATTCTTTTATTGTTTTCTCTGCTAAAAGCAAATCAAATATTACAAATACCCTTCAACTCAAATTAGCCTTAAGCCCCATAAGGTATATTTCCAAGAGCCTTTTGTGGTGGAAAGACCCTGCCAATTTTGGTTAGAGAAATTTCTTTAGGCTCGCCTTTGCAGGCAAGGCAAGTGACGGGCTTTCTGGTTTTCCTGGTAACCAAGAATCAGTGAGAAGCACTTGTACTAGACAGCTGCCATAGTCTTACATTTATGGAGTACCTACTGTGTGCTTTCTACTATCAGCCATCAAAAAGAATGATAAAAGTCCACAGCATAGGAAGCCGTTCATCTGAGTGTTCTGCCAAAAAACACAGTAATTACAAGTAGTGTCACCATCAGTGACAAGGGCAGGGAAGACTATTTTTCCTTTTTTTCCCAACTTATTCAAATACTTAAACCTCTTCTGTTTCGAGTTCAAATGAGGTAAACATACAACCTCAAAGGTAAACTTTGAGTTATGAAATAATGGGATTTGATGAATTACTAAATGATTGAAAGACAGGATCTTAGCTTCTCTTTAGTGTCTTCAGTTAGAAGAGAGAACAGGTGTCCCCTGTTGAAAAGTTTATTAACTCATTATATGATCTCATAGCCTCCCCACTTTATCTTGCTTCTTATTTTTCAGTTACTTCCTAATATTTACAACTTTCCTTTGCATTTTTTCCTTTTAGTTAGAGAAACCAGGAACATATTCTTCCAAAGAATGAGAATAAAACTAATTGCACAACTCCCACATTTTCTTTTTATTGTTAGCTTTAGACATAGCTGCTTGCTGTGCAGTTATACACTAGCTATATGACCTCCAGGGCTTTCTTCCTGTTTTTGTATATCTCAAGTCACTCTCCATTTTGTTTTTAAGTAGCCTGTGTGTGTGTGTGTGTGTGTGTGTATCTGAATGAAATAATTGCTAGCTATAGGCAAAAATGTATGTGTACACAAGTATATATACATGTGTATATATGTATATGAGTATGTACTTACATATATGTAAATGTACATATGTGTGTATGTATATGTATACATGTACATATATGTATATTATACCAATAGCTAGTAATTTAAAAAAAAACATTGACTTGAGTGTTAGATAACCATTCTCTAAATTCAGTTTTTGATGTTTCAAGAAACCCAAAAGCCTGTCTTTTCACCTACAGACCCTTTGTGCACCTGGCAAATCACCTCTGAAAGGCAAAAACTAACTGGATTCTCTTCATTTGTTCAAAAAAGAGAAGAAAGCTTTAAAGATATGCCTATAAATAAAAGAAAATTAGGTTGCTGTATTATGATTGTGCAATAAGTATTAATTTCATTGAAGTTTGACCCTGTTCCATGTATTAGATGACTAAGACATTTAACTCTTAGGGATGTTGAAAGCGCACCACAAAACATAAGTAATCAATAAAGTAATGTTTGAAGACTTTTAGTATATACTGCTTATTCAGGTAATTAATTATTTTGTAAATACTAATAGCATATTTTTCCAAGAAAAATAAAAAAGCCATGTTCTAACAAAAGTGTTCACCACAGAAAAATTAAACATAGGGGAAGGTAAACATTAAAGTTTCAAAAAAAACAGGTAAATCATACAGCTGCTTCTGTGCTTGATGTTCTAATCTGGCACAAGTGTTTCCTAACTATAATATACGTTATTATTTTTAAAAAATACTGTCATGACAACAGCTTACATTATTAAATATTGAGGAACACTTTATATCAATTTAACTCATACTTAAAAATGTAACATATGTAAATTCTAAATTCTATAGTTTTTTTTTTTTTTCTGGAATGTACTTTGAGAATAACAGCATTTCAGGACTGGTTTTGTTTAAAGTATACCCAGCCCTCCTCCTTATTTTATTTGATTTTTGGTTTAAATAAAAGTGTAGCAAAGCACTCTTTGAAGTAAAAGTACCTGTCTTTTCTTTTTTCTTTTTTTAAATCATAGTTTGTTTTACCTGAAAGTTGAGAAAGAATGCAGTATAAATATAGCTTTTCTCTACACGGGAGCAGGGGGAACAGAACCAATCCCCAGCTTAGCCATACCCAACATCATGGAAATTACTGTGAAGCTGTTGTCTCTTGAGGACAACTAAAACCAAAATGAAATCCCTAACATTATTAAAATGTTAGGAAACTTTTCAGGTAATTGCTGTAACTCTGGTAAAATACAGAAAGATTACATTCACTCATAATAAAAATCAAGTGTGCCCATGCCATCTGCAAAGGGCACTTGCACCATCTTGGTTTCACTCACATTGTTAACAATGCCCTAAAAGTATACACCTTTTTCAGGATAAAACCATTAGGTAATATCTTGATCATATCCTCTGCATGATGAACTATCACTCAAATTATTCTGTCATGGGTTACCTTACTAACACTGACAAAGAGATAATAAATGATAATTTTAACAGGGATAGGAGAAACCTTGCAAACCTTTCAAGTTTCTTTCATAACTATTGTTTTATTATTGCATATTTGTAGAGGTATTATCATCAACCCGATCCTTTATAGGCCAATATAGTAACGAATGCTAATTTAACTGCCCAGCTCATTTTTATTGTCAGTCTAGCCTCAGCAAGTATAAAACTGACAAGACATTCCTCTATGAGAGTGACCCTCTTAGTGAGAGAGAAATCTATGCACCATCAGAGGAAATAAATCTTAGTATTCAGTGTGATAGAGACTAATTCATTTCTTTTGATGAAGTCCCACTCTCTGAGTGACTTTGAGGGGGAAGACAAAATGTCAAGAAGGAGTCCTGCAGGAACAAGTGCTTAAGATGGTGTTTAATACAGCAGGGAGCCAAGATACAGTAGTAGGACACAGTAAAGAATGTGGAGTGTGTAGATACAATAAAGAATTCATTTTATGATCTGCCACCTGTTACTTGAAAGAGGAGTAAGTTAGGGAAATAAATGACTCAGTTCTTCATACATGCAAAGGTAAGTTAGTTATTACAAAAGTTTTTGCTGTTGTTTGTGCTGAAAGAAAAGCATATGCATTTAAACATTTTTTAAAAAATAAATCACTCAATAGGCTTAAGAAAAATACTTTAGTTCATAGTTCATTGATCTGACCTTTTGATTTAAGATCAGGGGATGAATCCAGGATGAAAACCAAAGAAAAAAAAAGAAAAAGAAAGAAAAATATAGAAGTGAATCATTTACCATGAAAAAGGCATTTCCAGTCTCAGCTAACCTCAACTAGTTTTTATTGCATTATTTTTGAAATGCCAAGAAACTGGCTTTGGCCATAATACTTGCTGTCCAACAAAATCACAGCTGTTAATATGCAATTGCTTGCAACAATTAGCTAAACAGCATTATTTGACAAATTCCCTTGAAAGAGACATAGATGCTATAAGTGTCTAGCACACTGAATCAAGTAACTATCAGTTAGGCTGGGGCCGCAGCTGGAGGGAGGAGAGAAGTTTACAAATCCTTGTCCAGAGAAGGTGTTTCACACTTAGCCTTAAGTTTTTGAAAAACACACATTTGTCCTGATCCTACAAGTTCATCATCCCTGTTTTCAGGAAGAACTGAACTGTGGAACTGGCTAAAGAGGAGGGGGAAAAAGCCACCAACTCTAGATTCATTTTTAAGGAGATCAGGAGGAGAGGAAGAAAAATAGAAATGCATATGTGAAATGGTAATGATATACAACATGGAGAAAAAAATAACATCATGGAACCTGCTAGCAATTTCCACCAATTTCCACCAAAGCAGTGAACCCCTTAACTGACAGAAATTCAGTACAATATACACATTAATTAACAACTCCACCATTACTAGGGCTGCTGTTGAAAGCCAAAAAATTAACTACAATATTCAAAAACAGAATGCTTACAATATTTGAGAAAAATAGAGTGAAAAGGCAATGTTAGCTAAGCTCTTAGCTACATCCACTCTTAATGGCCCCCAGTATTTAAACTATCATGGATTAAAGCCATGAAAATAAAAATTTCAATTTGAAATTTTATTAGCATGTTGCTAAAATGGTCAATAAAAACATCAACACGATAGGCTTTGTTGACATAGTTGGAAAACTGCTCTCTCATTTTTAAAACTTTATTTCCACTTCCCCACCTTTGAAGATTTCTATGTTAGGAAAAGCCAAACTAAATATACTGGCTATGGTGTTGTAACAATGCTGGTTTCTGGAATGGTGCCATGTCCTCCCCCTCCCTCTCCTCCAACTCCTTTAAAAATATGACTATTTTTGAAATGCAGCCCGAGGAGGGAGCAATCAAGGGTTCAGAACAATAAGCGCCCTTCACACATTCAAGTTCCCAGACACCAGGTGAACGAGCGAGCTCCTTGTCGGGGGCGGGGCCGGCTGTCCTCACCGAATTCGCTGCGCCATCTTCCTCCCGGGACCGGGCCGGCTTCCCTTCTGCCAGCGAGGGAGACTCGCAGGCAAAGGCGGGTGGGGGTGGCGTTCGCTTCCCACGGTGGAAAGAACCGGAGGCAAACACTGTCTGGCTTAGCCCGCAGCCTGGAACACAATGTCAGGAGACCTGGGGCTGGAGAGCTGGAAAAGTCCCGGGCAGCCTCAGGATAACCCGGAATCCCGAAGTGCTGTCTTGGGGAATTATTCCCAAGTGCACAAGGGACAGGCTCGATTTCTTGGAAATCCTGCGATCTGGGGACGCATCCACAGAGGAGCTGAACTGTGCCCTGTAGAGACCGGTTCTCGCCTCCGACCGGTCTGTGTGCGCACGCTCGGGGCGGTGATGGTCCCTTTTGAGAAGAGGGTTATTTTCGAGTCGGGCCACAGTCACTGGCCATGGACTCGCGGGGAAGGCCATGTCCTTTCTCCCCTCAGCCCCTTCCCCGTTCCCGGTTTACATCTCAAGGGGAAAGCGCACGCGGGGTCTCCCAGCACCGTCACCACCGCTGTGGCTGTCAGCCAGGCGCTCGCAGCGGCGCCCTTTCGGCCCTGGGGCAGTTCCTGAGACTTCCTGCCGCTGGCTTGGGGGCGCGGGGGTGCAGCCCGGGCCCGGGCCACCGGCGGCGGACGCGCGTGGTGGGGAGCAGAGGTTGAGAACCGCTGACTGCGAAGTCCGGGTGCGGGGAAGGGAAGGGAGCGAGGTGCGGGGAGGCAGAGGGGCCGGCAGCCCCTAGGCGGCTACTCCTTGTCGTCCACGAGGTCGGCGAGCTCCTGGAGCACTCGCAGGCGGCCGCTGGCGTCGATACGGCGCTTCTCGCGGATGAGGTCTTCCAGGCTGTGAAACCTGGCGGTGTGGACCTTGTTCTCTCCCAGGTGCACCTTGAGATAGTACTGCTGCTGCGGGGGCTGCGTGCCTGCCGGCACCTCCCCTCCCGCCTTGAACTCCCGCTTGCCAAAGCGGCACCAGGCGGCGAAGCTCTCCGAGTTGGTCCAGCAGATCTCCTCGCTCTTGAGGCCCAGGTGGCCGCAGGCGTTCTGCACCACCAGCTCGGCCACCAGCGGGCGGTAGCGGTACCAGCTATTCACCACCCGGCCCACGTTGGCCGCGCCCGCCTCATACAGGCTGTCCTGGCGGATCTCGCCTTGGTGCAGGTGGATGATCTGCCCGCCGCCCACGTAGACGGCCCAGTGTGGGGCGGGCGCGGGCGGCTCCGGCGCGGGCTGCAGCCACAGCAGCTCCAGCAGGTCGCCGGGTTCGCAGAGCGCTGGCAGCGCGGTGACCGCGTAGACGCTCAGGTCGGCGCCCTGAGGGCCACCGCTCACTTTGGAAAAGATGCATTCCTGGCCCCGAAAGGCGGAAAACTGAGTCTCGTTGAGGACCAGCTGGTGCAGCAGGTGGTGGTGGTGGCGGCTGGGGCTCTCCGGGCAGGGGGTGCAACCCGGGGGGGCCTTCACGCCAAACTTGTCGGGCTGCCCGCGTTCGTCCAGGTCTTCCTCATCATCCGAGAAGAAGTAGGCAACCCCGACCCGCAGTTCGTCCTTTTCAATCCCCGACGGGTCCCCTGTGGGCAACTCGCTGTAGTTGAGGTGGGTGATGCGGTCCAGTTGGTTGCCCATCAATGAGGTGGCGAGGCGAGGGCCAGGAGCGGGGATCTGCGGAGGCACAGAGAGGCAGAGACACCGTCAGAGTCCGGCTGCCCCTTTCGGTGTCCCTCCCCAAGACGTGCAGTGCCCCTGGGACCTGCCGGCTAGCTTACGTGCCCTCACCGGAGTCACCCTTTCCAGCCGAGTCCTCCGTGCCTCCCCAGGGGTACGAGGGGCGGAGAAGCCGCCACAGGTCTGGCGAGAGCAGACGCCACCACACAGCCTCCGACCCCTTCCGGGAACTCGGTCCAACTCCCAGAAGAAAACACCCAGGCTGGCTGGAGAGCTTGCGGGGTCCCGGTGGGGAGGAGAGTGCTGGCTGTGGCAGTGTGGGAGACGGACACCCAGGAAGGACCGAGGGGTGGGCTGAAAGGGAGAAGGGAGCCTAAGGCCAGTGAGCTGGGAGCAAGCTCCCATTTCTGTCCCCACCCTCTCCAGCCCACCTCCCAGTTTTGCACTAGGTTGCCTTCCTCCCCTTACAGCGGCTCGCACAATGACAATCAGACACATTCTCAGGCATTCACTTGACACCAGCAACATTTTGGACACTTGGAAGTCCAGACACTGGCAGCCTGGTATACTGGTGTATGTCACATGCACCCACAATGACAAACCTTCGCGACGACACACTGGCACACTTAGACCCCACACATTCGTACACAATTTCAGCTCCACGCTTGCACGCTCGCCGTTGCACGTACGCCCAAGCACCCGGGCACACCTGCCCTCACAGGCAGGTGCACTCTGCCCCTTACTTCTCTTGCCTTGTCCCCATCAGGGCCAATGGGACTGCGCCAGGGCGAGGCTGCTCTGTCTAAAATAACCTAACAAAGAGGCAGGGGAAGGATGGAGAAAGCCAGTGCAGTGTATGTGTGTGGGTGTGGGTGGGAGCGTGTGTGTGTAGAGAGGTTCACTTTTAGCCGAAAGACCCCTCTCCCTCCTACCCAGCACAGGATCCAAACAATCGGATGAAGAAAAACCGTTTCCAAGGCAAAGAAAGCCGCTTCTCCCTACCCGTGATTTCCCTGCTCCCGAAACCCCAAACTCCTTTAAAGTCTCCTGGTCCCCATGGGTGCTGAGGAAGCGGCGGTGGCGAGTGGGTCCTGGGCTGCGCGTGGGGCTGCGGCTCCGCTCTACCCCGAGCCGAATCGTGCGGTGCGGCGCCCGTGCGCCTCCAGGTCTGCGCTGGCCGGGGCGCCTGCTCCCACTGGACAGTCCCGGCTCGGCTCTGCTTTCCCACCGCCGCGCCGACGACTCTAAGTAGCCGGAGCAGCCGGTCCCAGGGCCCGCCCCAGGACACGCTCATTGGTTGGGGCGGGCGCCCGAGCTGTGTCAATCTCCGCCGGCGGGGGAGGGGAGCAGAGGCGGGCCTCCTGTGTGCGCTTTGCTCTGCTCCGCTCTGCCCCGCCCCGTCCCCCGCACACCCGACCGCGCGCCGCCCCGGGGAGCGGAGGTGTGCGCACCCGCGGGGGGCGCGGCGCTTTCTGCCAGGTGCTGATGCCCGCTTGCGCCCGCGCCCCCCAGCTCATCCGAGCTGATTGTGACTGAGAACACAGCCCGCCCGCGTTCCGTGTTCCAGGAAGACAGACTCCAGCGGGGAAGCTGAGTCTGGGTATGGAGAAGAACCCCCAGGGCACCCCAGTATGGCCCAGGCACTGCGAGCGGCCCGGGGCAGGCGGCGACATTGCCCGAGGCGGGCGTCTGGGCCCTGCTGGGATCCCCCAGAGCCTTGGTTCCCGATGGCCCCTAGGCTGGTCCTTGGATCGAAGACCCTTTTCCTTCCCCAGACGTCTTTGAAATTGCTCCTGCGACGTTTGGCTCCTCTTCTTTGACTGGAGTGAGGCTGCTGACCCAGAGCTGATGCCCGGTTTAAAAGGAGCTTGGGGTCAAATGCCACCCAAAAGCCTGAGCTTTGGCCGGTGCATTCCCTGGCTGTGCCTGTGATATTGGCCTCCAATTTTCTGAATATAGGAGGAGTACCTCACAACTCATGTATGTGAGTTCATACATGCAAGCAGAGAGTAGGAGGTAAAAGTGTTTTCCAAGCCTCAGAATTGGGATTGCTAAGCAAGTTTTGTTTGGTTTTGTGGGAAAGGAGGCTCCAGCAGTAGTTAATGATTACATTTCTGGATGGAAAGTTAATGAATGAATGTGTTCTGAATATTGGATGCTGAAAAAATGAACTTCATATATACAACCTTCCAGACCAATAGTTTCAAAAGTTCCTAACATTAAGCCTCAAAGAGTTCTTAGACATCTGGTTCTGGCCCCAATGCTACTCATCTTTAAGCCTGGGCTCCAGCAGCTTTTCTATGAAGCCTCTTTTCTTTCCCAATGAGGAATTTGATACTTCCTATTTGAACCCCCCACCTCTTCCCTACAAAGCGAATTCCTTGAGAATAGACTTTGCATTCTGCACAACCTTGTATTCTGGGCCTCTTTCCCAATGCTAGTCATGCAGTGTGTTCCATCAGTAATAGTAAAAATGAAAACAGCCTGTATTGACCACTTATACGTGGTCAGACACTTAAGAGTAAATTAAGTAGACAATTTAATCATTATTCCTCTGTAGGGTACTCACTAATATCCGAATTGTAACAAACAGGGAAACAAAAGCTCCAATACTAGTACCAGCAATCCATCCAAGCCTACGGGATACCAGATCCAGTCTTTCACTAAGTTATAGTGTTTATTGAATAAAATCCTGTTTCATAAAATGAGAAAACTGGTGTTTCAGAGAAGTTAGATGATTGGCTCAAGGTTACATGGAGACTGATCCATATTACAACCCCCTTTTTCTTTGCTAGACTTTTCTGCTTGAATATCTTCAAACCGCCAAGCCTCCAGTTTATGTTTGCTTTCTGAAGGTCTCTGTACACCCCCACAGCCTCCAAATGCAGTGATTTATCAAATTAGATGCTAAAATATTGCTGGAAAAAATGGTTTTAAATGACCATCGGTATACAATTGATGTACCTAAATCTTTTTGGAAATTTGGCTATTGTCCATGTGCATGCAAGTTGTCAGAAAACAAGTTGCCATTCGTGGAACTGACCACAGGTTGAGATGGCCTTTTTTATACTTGCCATAAGTAATAAACAACTCATTTTGGCCCTGAAGTCAAGAGAATTGAACAAGTAGCTTTAGAGATAAGGAGTGAGTTATTGGTCTTGTTATAAACTGGACTTCAGGGCTGTCTGGGATGAGGGTATCTGAAGAGTTCATTATTGATGTCTGAGAAGAACTCTTTGAAAGCAACTCAGCGTTTGAATAACTTAAAAAATATCCTCCCTCCATCCCCAAGATCAAGCCTTGTGCACAGACATTTACAACTCATTTGTTGTGTTCTGCCCTACGTGTTCTATTTCATTCTGCTCCAGACTACAGAGTAAGCAGGTCGTTCCTCTTTGTTTAGTATTCCAATACTATAAAGCATAATTAAGATAAAATGTTGTCAGTTATTGGAGATATAGTGCCTAAAGTTTAAAATTTTTGGCCTCTCCGTTTCCTCTCATTCCCCCTGCTAGGCTAAACAGCTAACTGCTTTTGTAATCACATGGGAGAAAAAATACCCTGGAGCCCCCTTGAAACATAAGGCAGGGAACGCATTGACTGTGAGGCTTGAAATAAAGAGAGCTAAAAGTAAACTAAGGAAAATACATCTACACTTTGTCTTCTTTTGGCACTTACCAGATAATAAAGTAAGACAATCAAATGAAGGATGCTGATTGTAGAAAATGTTTTATGTTCATCACAAAATATTGTTTTCAAATTGTTTTGACTTTTATTTTTTACTCCATCCTGCCTGCTTTTACAATGAGAAAATACAGTGCTGTCCAAAGTAGAATATAGTTGTCCAAAACACAAACTCTGAAAGCCAACTAATTTAAACTCTTTTTCAACATTTATTGCTGGGTAACCTCGAGTCAGTTATTTAACCTTTGTGGGCATCAGGAAACTTCCTTATCTGTAAAAAAGAGATAATAATAGTGGTTACCTCACTGAATTGTTGTGAGTTCATACATGTAAGCATAGTATCTGACGCACAGTGAGTTTTCAATCAAGGCTATCTTATTATTTATTCTTGGTGGAAGAGAGAGGTCTCATACCCTACTTGTTTAGGACAGCTGTGCAGTTCTCTTTCTCCTTTGCCCCAGGCAAAAGGTAGCAATAGATAGTGTCCAAGGCTTTCCCTGATTGGGGTGTAGGACTGCTTCTGTGTTAAGGTGGTGAGATCCCTGCCTATCCTTCAAATACTCTGAGACCTAAAGCTCTGTATAGATTTCAGCATGTGAGCCCCTGGGCTGATCATGTGGTAGCAGGGAGTGGGGTGGGGGTTCCCTGAAGGATTTTTAATTGTTATAAATGAACATTTCCGGTGTGAGGAATTTGTGTGGGGAAAAAAGTTACGGGGGAGTGATTAGGAGTCAATCAAATGTATGTGATCTTTTCTGCTGGTGCCATCTGATGTATCCTCTCTCTCTCTCTCTCTCTCTGTCTCTTTTTTTTTTGTTTTTGGTTGCTTCTTTGGCACTATTTGAAAAGCTTTTCTCCAAATTTTACTGAACAGGTCCTTGGCTCAAACTGCCATCCTTTAAAATTGGCCTTGGAGCTTGGAGTAAGGGTTCAGGAAAATTATATGCCCCACTTTATCCTTTAATGAAATGAACTGTTCCATCTCCTGTCCTTCACTGCCTTAGGCAGTTAACATACTCACCCTGGTCTGAGCTAAAGAATACTCTGTGTCCATCTGGATTAGAGATGGTTATATGGCTTCACCAATCCCATTTCCCTTCCTTCTGGGCACCCAGCTAAATGACAAGTCCCAGCATGCCTGCAGTCATTTGCCCCATGCCCTGTGATTGAGTTCTGGCAAATGGAATGTGGGTGGAAGTAGAATAAGCCACTCCCAGGTGCCGCTCCTGAAAGCTCCTGAAACTGAAACCATTATTAACACAATCTTCCAGAGCTTTCTTTTGCCAATTTGGCCATTTGTAGAGGATTCATGGTAGGACTCCTAGGATCTAAGAGATGGAGGAGCCACTAGATGGAAGAAGGCCGGAGCTCCTGAATGACTGTGTAGAGCTGATAATTTCCCCTCCCAAGAAAACTGCATTGGACTGTGAAGAAATAAATCTTCTTGGGTTAAGCCACTCCAAAATTGTGTGGTTATTTATTATAGCAGTTAGCCTGTACTGACTGATATACTCTCCTTCATTTTAGACCTATCTCAGAACAATAAAAATCTCCCCCACTGCCCCCGTCCCCACACACACCTCCTACCTCCTTCTCTCTTTGTATCTGTTCTCACTGTCAAGGCTAACTTGCCTGAAATCCCTGCAGCATTTCAGCAGGTTCACATCACCTAGAATGTAAAGAAATCACTAATGAACACTTCTGTCCCCTCTAGGTACTACCCCATATCTCCCTACTATTTGTTCTAGAAATTTTCACAGCTTCCATGTGACTAACTTACCCAGCTCTCTGAACATCTTACCTGCTTTCTACTTTTGTAGACCACAACAATGGCATGGGAAACCCCTCCCAGTAAACTTCTTGCAGCTGGTATCCTGCTTCCCTTAACCTGCATGCATGTATTGACACTCTGGCTATCAATTTCCTCTTCAGTGCCCATTTCCAAGTTTGGCTTCCACATTTCCATGTTCTCTAATTTCCTTCCCATAACTGAGTGTTCATATTAAAGTGTCTTTTGTGGCTTCTTATCAGCGAACCATTAAAGACTCATGAATGCTCCCTGGGAAAAACCTTTAGCACTAATTGGTTTAATATTTTATTTTTTGTGGATTATACAAAGATATCTTCACCTAGTATTCATTTTTCTCTGTGTTCTCTCCCAATTTTAGGATAGTTCATGCCTTTTGTGTGGGCCCACTTCCCCATATGAGTGATGGTTGAACTTTCCTGGGTAGGCATGGGTCACTATTACAGACACACTGCTTACTCTTCTTTTTCTCTGGAATGTCTTTCCCTGCCTGTCTGATCTAACCTCCACTCAAAATTAATAACCCAAGTTATCAAGTGTCAGCCCCTCCAATATATCTGTCCCCTCAGCCCACTCTAATTGAGACCCTCCTTTATGCTTCCATAGCACCGTCTGTATATTAGACACAAGATATGTCAGAAATTTGTCAAAACACTTATCAAATTGAGCTGGCATCATGGGTTGACTTTCCTCTTTTTCTTTATTAATAGACTAAAGAATATTTGAAGAAAAGTCCAAAATCTAATTCAAGTCCATATTCTCTTTGCCAAGTATAGGGTTTGGTGCAATGTGCACTCAATAAGTACACCTTGCCTGACTCAAGGCGCACGTGAATAATGGTCTCTGTTTTAGTTAGTGAGGTGTCGGTATTTGTGTTTGTTTCAGCTTTCTCTAATTTGAACGCTTCAATGCCCAACACATGTATTAAATTAGACAATGTGTGGGAAGGTGTGCTATGTGATGTATAGTGTTGGGTTTCCAAATGGTCCTCTAGCATCATCAGGGAACCTGATAAAAATGCAGATTCCCAGGCTCTATCCCCAAGCTACTGAAACTTAATCTTAGGATTGGCTCTAGGAAATTTGCATTTTGAACAGTCTTTCCAGGCATTTTGGATGCTGTGTAGTAATTACAAGTCAAATGCTACTCAAATGTAACAAAAAAATATTCTTCTTAAGTACAGGGACAGCCCTTGAGGAGTAGGCACTTAATAAATACTTGGAATTTCATTCTCTAGACATCCTCTGGTTCATTTCAACAGCAGTGAGACTCATTTTAGACTTGCTCATACGAAGCTGGTAAATAAAGGTATCAGTTTGCATTGTGAAGTCAAGTGGCTTGTTTAAAAGTCATATTGCAGGTTCATGGTAGAGCTGAGGCTTTATCTTTTTTTCTCCTTGCTCAAACTCCGTGCTCCCGCACACTGTGCTCATAGGCTGTGGTTAGAGCAGAAACCTGCATAAACAGGAAAACTTTCTGGTCCTAGGTATCAAATTCCCTTTTAGGCTACTGATTGACTTATTATGAAAATCTTGGTTCTGTCTCTGCAAAGAGTAACTTTTATGCTCTTTGTGTTGCATCTGGATTGCCCTTCTGTTAGTGCCTTTGCTGGCCCCATCCTGGCAAAGACAAGTCCATCAACCTGGGCTCTGAATGCCCTCTCAAGGACCTCACAATTTTAATAAAACCCCTCTCTCCACCTTCGTATATAACCCCACCTATTCTCCTAACTGCTTCCCAGTTGCATGGAGTCGTATTTGTCTCTCACATCGTAAAAACATCTCCTAACTGTACCTCTCCCTTGAGATACTCTCCCATCTTGCAGTTTATCCCAATCCACCACAGGCTGTCTTGTGCAACCATCGCTCCATCACTGAGCAGCTCTCACCAAGGGGAACAGTGATCTCATCAGCATTGAATGTGATGGATGTTTTTGGGTTCTTACCTTACTTCTGAGAAGCATGTGCACAGATGACAACTTCTTCCTTGTTGAGCTAGGCTCTTCCTTTCCTTCCATTGTACTACATTCACTCTCCTGGTTTCCTTCAACCTCTCTGGCTATTCATCTTACAACATTTTGTGGACTCATTTCCTTTAACTTCTTTCAATAGTGGTTTTCTTCAGGACTTCTTCTGTTTCCACATTCTCTTCTCAATGCATCCTCATTGGCTTTTGGAAAAGTCATATTGAAGGTGATCTTGTCTGCTTCTTTGGCTTTCATCCCATGTCTATCTGATAACTCCCTAATGGAACTATAGACCCAAACATCTAACTGCCTAGAAGACACATCCTTGTGGCAGTTCCACAGACATGGAAAGGCCAGGATGTACCAAGCTCTGAGCACTTCTTTTGCTTTTCTTTTTGTCTTTCATTTTGCTGATAGGCACTGTTGCCGTCCCAGTTTTGCAAGCCAGTGCCTGGGCATTATCTATCACTTTTCCCTTACCCCAGGCTACATATGGCCATGTCCAACTCCTGTTACGTCTCCCTCATGCATATTCTTTCTCATCTGTCCCCTTTAGTCCCTTCCTACAGCTCACCTTAGTCCCAGGCACCAGGCACTCCCATCTACGTTGCTGCAGTTGGCTACGAATTATTCCCCCAACCCCAACATTGTTGTTCCCCGTGGTCATCTCCCTGTACTGTATACAGAGTGATTTCTAAAATGTACATTTTTTAGGTCACTTCCCTGCTTGAAACTCTCAGTAACTCTCTGTTGCCCTCAGGAAAATATTGAACAACCATATGGCAGATTCATGATCTTGCCCTTGTTTACTGCTCCACCTTATCTTTTGCTACCTGCCCTCTTGCTTCTTGCTTCAGCCTTTCTGATTAAGCTTGTTTGTTTGTTTGTTTGTTTTTGAGGCAGAGTCTTGCTCTGTCGCCCAGGCTGGAGAGCAGTGGTGTGACCTCGGCTCACTGCAACCTCCACCTCCCAGGTTCCAGCAATTCTCTTGCCTCGGCCTCTGGAGTAGCTGGGATTACAGGTGCCCATCACCACTCCCGGTTAATTTTTGTATTTTTAGTAGAGACAGGGTTTCACCATGTTGGCCAGGCAGGACATGAACTCCTGACCTCAAGTGATCTGCCTGCCTCAGCCTCCCAAAGTGCTGGGATTATAGGCGTGAGCCATCCTGCCTGGCCTATTTGTTTATTTTTAACTATACTCTGCCTCATTGAGAGCCTGTGCTGTTTCTTATGTTACTGCTTATGTTTCCTCTGCTGAGATTCTTTCTTCCAATCTTCTTTTGACAAAAATTTCTTTCTTCATCTCGGTTTAGATTTCACTTCCTCCTGGCAGCCTTCTCTGACTTACAAAATCTGCCTTGGGTGCCCCGCTAGGTGTTCCTACTGTTCTCTGTCCTTTCCCTGTAATATTGTCACTACCTAGCTCTGTGTCTGTATCCACTATGAGACTATGAGCTTTTAGGGGAGGGACTGTATCTATGATGTTCCCACCAGTATTTCCATCATTGAGCATGATCCGTGCTGCAAGGTGGAAGTTTAATACACATTGATTGAATACAAATGAATTTGAATTGAGAGTGATAGCTTTGGGAGTCAAAGGTGCTTTCTCTCTCTCTTTTTCTATTTCCTCTACCTACCTCCTCCTCCTTACTTAAATTTTCCTGCAACCAATAGCACAGGGTAGGGAATCTATGGAAAACTTGCAATAAATGCATTGCTGATTGATAGAGATACCTTCAATTTTTTTTTTAAAAAGTAGATACGTGCTTATTTAAAACAGTAAAGTGCCTGCTTAGATATGTGTTTCACTTGTTCTTCTAGGTGTTTATTTCTGGTGTCATGGCACTTTTTTATAGCTACCAATGATGATTTATTTTGTTTTCCTTCCTTAGTAATTATCTTTATCATAATGAGGTAAATTTATCATAATGAGGTATTTATTTGTTTTCAATTTGTCAAAATGAATCTAACTACAGACATAGCACATAGTTAATAAAGTATGGTTTTTATTTTAAAACATGTACTTAACATGCCACTCCTACCAGCAAATTCTCAGCCCATTTCTAAATTACTAAGAGCAAGGAGCTCAATTTACTCATGTCCTCATGTTTCCATTCCCTCATCCCTCTTGCTCTAATATTGTCTTAGTTGCTCTCTGTGTCTTTGCCTTTGATCCTAGTGTCTGAGCTTGTTCTCCTACCGCAGGTCAGCTTTAGTCTCAGGGTTCTATTCTGAGTGCCTGGATTCAAATTCTGGCTCACCTACTTATTCACGGTATGGTTTTAGGGAAGATGCCTAGTTCCCATGTGTCTCAGTTTATTTATCTTTCAAATATGAATAATAGTATTTTTCCTTAAAAGGTTTTGATGAGTATTAAATAAAATAATATATTAAAACGCTTAGCACAGCATCTAACCCAGAATAAGGTGTTAGTAAGTATCAGACCTGTTTTTTTTTTGAGACGGAGTCTTGCTCTTGTTGCCCAGGCTAGAGTGCAATGGTGTAATCTCGGCTCACTGCAACCTCCGCCTCCTGGCTTCAAGCAATTCTCCCATCTCAGCCTCCCAAGTGGCTGGGATTACAGGCATGCACCCCCACACCCGGCTAATTATTATATTTTTAGTAGAGACAGGGTTTCACCACGTTGGCCAGGCTGGTCTCGAACTCCTGACCTCTTGACTGGGCTGGTCTCGAACTCCTGACTTCAGGTGATCCGCCCTTCTCACCCTCCCAAAGTGCTGGGATTACAGGCGTGAGCCACCATGCCCGGGCACTATCAGGTCTTATTAAGGAATCCTACCCTACTGAGTCAGTAACATTTTCTTTTTCTATATTCCTTCTTTTTAACATTCCGTAGTATTTCATTATTATTACTCTAGAGCACATAGTAATAAGCTTAAATGTTTGATTTAGAATATAGCTTAGATACTATCCATAGTGTTAACTTTCACATTTTATTTCAAAGCATTTATTGAGCTTCTGTGAATCAGAGATAGGACTTAGACCTGGGTTGCAAAGGTGCAGAAGACACATTCCCTGTTCTCAGTGGAGCTCACATTTTATGTGGAGGGGTGGCTAAGATATGAACAAATGCAAACTAACGGAAGCAATAAAACTTTTTAAAAGCACAGAAGAGGGAATTATTAACTCTGGAAGAGATAAGGAGGAGGCTGTTTTATAAAGAAGTTTAATAGAATAAATATAATTTTTCTGACCAGGAAAGAGTGGAAAGTCCTTTCAGCTATAAGGAGCAGCATACATAAATTTCAAGAGTCATAAAAAATGTGATATTTTCACAAAAACACGAAGTGGTTTGATATTAGTAGAATGTGAAGTAGGCATGAATCAAGTCAGAAAGGGGTCCTCATGATATACCTTGGGCCCATAGTGTCAGGTTTATACTAAAGAAGAAAGAAGCCAGGGGCAGGGAGACCACCGAAGGGGATGTGGTAAGAGATCAGGTATCTTAGCCCATTTGTGCTGCTATAAAAATACCATAGACTGGGTGCCTTAAACAATAGAAACTTATTTCTCACAGTTCTTAAGGCTAGAGGTCCAAGATCAAGTGTGGGCCTAGTTGGTTTCCGGTAAGGGCCTGTTTCTTAGTTTGCATACTGCTGGATTTCAGACTTGGATGGAGCCAGTAGCTCCTTTGTTTTGGCCAATTTCTCCCATTTGGAATGGCTGTATTTACCCAATGCCTGCACCCCCATTGTATCAAGGAAGTAACTTGCTTTTGACTTTACAGGCTCATAGGCGGAAGGGACTTGCCTTGTCTCAGATAAGACTTTGGACTATGGACTTTTGAGTTAAGGCTGAAATGAGTTAAGACTTTGGGGGACTGATGGGAGGGCATGACTGGTTTTGAAATTCGAGGACATGAAATTTGGGAGGGGGCAGGGACAGAATGATATGGTTTGGCTCTGTGTCCCCACCCAAATCTCATCTTGAATTGTATTCCCATGATTCCCACGTGTTGTGGAAGGGACCTGGTGGAAGATAATTGAATCATGGGGGCGGTTTCCTTCATACTGTTCTTGTGGCTGTGAATGAGACAAGATCTGAAGGTTTTATGAGGTGGTGCTACTTTTGCTTCTTTCATTCTGTCCTGCCGCTGACATGTAAGAAGTGCCCTTTGCCTTCTGCCATAATTGTGAGGCCTCCTCAATTATGTGGAACTACGTGTTCATTAAACCTATTTTTCTTCCCAGTCTTGGGTATGTCTTTATCAGCAGCATGAAAACGGACTAATACAGTAAATCTATCTTCTTGCCGTGTGCTCACATGGTCGGGGTAAGAAGTCATGAGTTTTACACTTTCCTTATAAGGCCACTGATCCCTTCATATGAGCTCTGCCTTCAAGACCTAATTACCTTTCAAAGGTCCTATCTCCAAATACCAAATTCCAACACACTGGGAATTAGAGTTTCAACATAAGAATTTCGCAGGAAAACAAACATTAGTGCCTAGCACCAAGTAAGCCAACTTAAGGTGCTGGAATAGGGCACGGATAGTGGGGGAATAGAGGAGTGTATGGGTTTTAGATCTATGTAGAAAATAGAATCAATAGTGATTTGTGATCCTTTGGATAATTTTGATAAAAGGATGAATTAGGGAAAGTGATGACTTCTAGTTTTCTTGATTGGACATCCAGGGCATACCTAGAATACCTGGACAGTCATGCTTCACAGACCATAATGCTACTCTACAAAAAAGGTATTTATATTCCTCTCTAAAATTCAAAATAAGCTCCTCCCCACCTGCTTGTGAATACTTGTCTTTCATTATTCACTAACAGTTTTTCGGTAGGGAAATAACACTGCTCTCTGCCTTCAGAGCTTTGGTTTTGAAATTCTTTCCCTGTGGCATGTGCTCTGTTTTTTCTACCTAGTCTATTCTTGAAGGCTACTCTAATCTTACCTTCCTGGGAAAACTTTCCTTGACCACTCGGAATGACACCACTCTCTTCTACTTCTGATTTTCCCATACATCTGATTGACTCTCTGTGGCAGATACGATGCTTTGTTATGGTCACCATTTCTCTTTCTAGATACACAAGGAGGTTACATATCTCCAGCTTCTGCATAGTTACAGTTCTAACCCCATATTCCTGAGTTCTCGCTGTTGGGAATGTGAGCAGATGTGATGTGTCATGTTAAGCCTGAGGCAGTTCTGAGTGTTGGGAGCTCTTCCTGCTTTGCCTCTCTGTTCATTTGAAAGGAGGAGCTCTAACACCCTAAGTAGAAAGATGGAAGCCATCAGAGATGAAGTAATCTTGTAGACATAATTGACTTCAAATCAGACCAAAAACAAACCAAACCAAAAAAGAAGCTTTATTTTGGTAAACTACTGAGATTTGAGGATTAATTTGTGAACACAGCAAAGCACAGTCTATTCTGACTAGCATGACCAGATATCCTCTTATGGGGTAGATACAAAATCATGTTTTGTTTTGTTTTTTTAAATTTCACATTGATATTCTTGGTTCTTAATATCTTTTGAATGAATTGCACATTTTTTTGATAACTAAATGAAAACAGACATCTTAGATTGGAGATAAAGTTATAACCAAGTGTTGATAGCCCCATCTACCCCTGTTTTTCTCACACTTAAAAAAAATTACCTTCTTTCAATTAATTCATAATCTTGTGTACTTGACTCCATTTCCTGAGTTCAGAAAATGGACAGTGTTCATTGATCAGAATTTAAGAATATCTCTTAGTCATGTTCCACTGAATTATACTTTGTATTGAATTATACCATAAATAGAAGAGAGATAAAAGAAATGAAACTTGTCTACTTCTGATTATTACTGTAGTCCTTTGATAGAATTAGGTATGTGCATGCATAGTTTTCCTTTCTTTCTTTGTTTTTTTTTTTTATTTTAGGGATACAGAAATTCTGATCCCAGCCAAAGTGTTGTTAAGTGTTGCTATGTTACCAATGAGAATGGGCCCCATTTTTCCCTCTTATATATAACACAATCTTTTATTGCATTTTTTCTTAATATCTCTGTTTGGGTGTAATGCCACCAATTTGAAATGTGTATGTATTGCCTCCTGCCCTCAAGGACCTTCATTGAAATGGAATGTTTTAACTAAAATGAAACACTAACAATTTCCCCCTGCCCTGCTGTTTCATTTATAATAAAAATGCTGTGCCTCTATAAGACTTTGATTTTTCAAGTTTATTATCTCAAAAGTGATAGTTTAAAATTTATAAATAATGATACATGATTGAAAAGCAAACGGGAAATTCTATCCAGATGACTGCAGCTATTCATACTTCTTCCACATTGAATATTGGCAGAATCTCTCAACTAATTCATAGAACTGGTTTCAATAGAAAATTTGAACCATAGTACTTTCCATTTCTTTATATTTTCTTGTTTTTAAATGCAAGCTGCATATTCAGACAAAATCCTCTTTTCTGATTATGATAAGTATGACTCTTAAGGCTTTGAAATATATATTTACAAATACATATTATATATAAAATATAGTTATATATATTTTCTGCTGCAGTCTCTTTATAGAATGGAGTATGATTAGTAACAGGAGTTAATTTTCCTTTCTTTTGTCAACTCTATTGTTCTAAAAAGAGGAATACAGAATAAGAATCAGGAGACTTGAATCCTTTTTTAATCATGAAGTCTCTGGGTGACTTTTAAACAGCATATATTTTCTTATTGGACCTCCATTTATCATGTGAATTAGATAACAGTCTGACTCCATTATGGGTCTCAACCAGGAGTACACATTGGAATCAACCAGAGATCATCCTTAAAACTTGCATTGCTGGGCTCCATTCCAGACCTACTGAATCAGAATGTCTAGGAGGGGGCTTGAGGTATTTTTAGTTTTCAAAGTTGGCATGATCTGTAAATCAGCTTCCTGTGGACACATAAAGTTTTGCTGGATAATGAGAGAAGCAGGAGTCTGGAATAGTGGTTCAGGACAGGAAGGTTGACCATGGAGTGAAGCCTTGCAGTAGGGACCAGGAGCAGTCCGTGACAGTCGCAAGCAGCTGGATGGCTGTGGAAACAGACCAACACAGTGCATGCAAGCTGATGAGCGGTCATGAAAGCTAAGCCACACCTCCTTTGCCATCTTGATTAGGCTCTGCATTTGCTTGCTTTTGTCTGTTTTACAGTGTGCATATGTGTGTCTGTGTTTTCAGTGATCATGATTTTTTAAAAGAATACATTTCTGGGGGATGCTCTGCAGCTTCCCAGTAGCTCTCTGGGTGGGGGAAAATCCTGGCCTGGCTTCACTCAGTTACACAACTTAGCTTAAATGGATCCCTAATAGAAGAATTATAGGGACATAATGAGGGTGTAACCACACTGTGAAAACTGGCAAGCCTGTCTTTTGTCAGGTGGTCAATTTCATTCAGTTCAGTCTTCATCGATGAATATCTCTGAGTGCTGCCATGTGCAGTTAAAACATAGGTGTGGATGGAAGGTAAAAGAGGGAGGAAACAGTGAATAAAACCTGGACTAGCAAGGGAGCAAAGATAGATTTACAAACAACTGTACGAAAAGGGAGGGGAGGTACAAATACCAAAGGCAGTGCAGACAGAGCAATGAAATTCGTAGAAGCCACTAATTGTGACTGGGTTTCTAGAGCCACCGTGCTCTGTAGACAGTGGGAGGCTTTCTAGAAAACACACTGCCTGCTAGTCTAGAATTCTCTTATACTGATTTTGGCAGGGGTGGGGGTCATGGAGGAGGAGTCTCATTATAATTATTATTGTCTCCTTTATTTTGTTTTATTCCAAAGCAGTGGAAAATCCTTCCTTCTAATGGATTAATCTAGGAATGAGACATTACTTTCCTGCCATCCCTGAGACACTTATGTGTACTCTTTGAGAGTCATTTCTTTTCTATTTTATTTGTGTCTATGTCATTTTGCGTTGGAATTGTCTGTTTTCTGAAGGCAGGGACTGGGTCTTCTATGCCCCTTCCTCTCTTCATTGTGCTGGGCACACAGTAAGTGCTAGTTGAATAAGTAAAAGCATGATTAATGTAGATCAATGGAATAGTAATGAGAAATTGATGAGGATGTTAATAACTAAAATGTATTTTATTTAGAAGAGATCAGGGTATGTTAATGTCTACACATATTTTTTCGTTCTAGGATTACTCTGGGCTAAATACAAAGCAGTAGAATATCCTCTTTAGAGGTAGAAAAACTGAGGCAAAGAGAGGTGCAGTGGCTTGCAAAGATTGTACAGAATGCAAATCCAAGGATAAATCCTGATAATAACCACTCTCACTTGCATGTCAGCCCCACACGTGAGGTGGGAAGCAAAGAGATTATTTGCATTTTATAGATGAGGACCTCAGGCTCAGAGAGGGGACAATAAACGGGAAACATTGACAAGTACTGGTAGGTCCCTGACAAAATGCTCTGTGTGAATTGCTTAAGCACAAATCAGTTTGGGGGATGCTCTATAAAATACAAGGGGGTTAGGATGTGTCAGTGGGGTAGAAAGGACATGGAGTTGGGGCTCAGGAGATACTGGTGTTTGTCCTACCTCGCCCATGGATTTGTTATGTCAGCTGGGAAAAAATGACTTCCTTTTTCTTGGTTTTAGTTTCTTTAACCGCAATGAGAGAGATGGGCCAAGATAATTTGTGAAGTTGCCTGTAGCTCCAACATGCTGACTTAAATATATGTTGAGTATTCCTTATTCAAAATGCTTGAGACCAGACGTGCTCTGGATTTTGGAACTTCTCATATTTTTTGAAACGTGCATATATATAATGAAATATATTGGGAATGGTACCCAAATCTAGACTTGAGATTTGTTTCATATACACCTTCTACACATAGTCTGAAGACAATTTCAAACAATATTTTAAATAATTTTGTTCATGAAGCAAAGTTCATGTACATTGAACCATTAGAAAGCAAAGCTGTCATGTCAGCACTCAAAAAGTTTCAGATTTTGGAGCATTTTGGATTTTGGATTAGGGATGCTCAACCTGCGTATTCAGATACCACATTGGGAAATCATGATGGGCTGAATCATTTTAGGATAATATCATAGTTACTGATATTTATAACTCTAAAAATTCTTTATTTAAAAAATTCTGTTTAAATCAAATTATCTCCCCTGAAATCCTTGCATGTTGGGGGCATATCGAGGAGAGATGATTGGGACACAGAGTTAATAAGTGGAACATTTTGTAATAGTTTTTGGTGTCATTTAATCACAGGGTGAGGGATGAAGCACGTGACACTGTCTTCTGGGCTCTCTTCTTACCTGTCATTAAATACTATGATGAAATAGAAACCAGTAACCCCAGCTCTGTGTGTTTTATGGGCTCAGATGAGTATTCAGTTTCTTCATTTAAAAATAGGAATGGGCCGGGCGTGGTGGCTCACGCCTGTAATCCCAGCACTTTGGGAGGCTGAGGCAGGCAGATCACTTGAGGTCAGGAGTTCCAGAGCATCCTGGCCAACATGGTGAAACCATGTCTGTACTAAAAATACAAAAATTAGCTGGGCATGGCAGTGCACGCCTGTAGTCCCAGCTACTCGGGAAGCTGAAGTATGAGAATCGCTTGAACCCGGGAGGCAGAGGTTGCGGTAAACCAAGATCATGCCAGTGCACTTCAGCCTAGGTGACAGAGTGAAACCCTGGCTCAAAAAAATAAAAAATAAAATAAATAAATAAATATATAAATAAATAAATAAATAATAAAAATAGGAATAAAATGAGCAGCCTTGACCCTTTCCAGAGGATCCTTATGTTGATCATATGGGATAATGTCTGGAAGTATTTTGTAAACTGTAGAGAACTGTTCAAAGTCTCCTGCGGATGTGAGGGATTATTACTGACTCACACAAGCCAATGGCCTTGAGTATATTCATGTGGGGACAGTGGTGACCTACCATTGCCTGAATTACTTGACTCTGGCCTCAATGTTGGGCTTAGGAAAAAGAAAGTGAACCGATTCTTATTTAGTTTTATCTAAATCCCTCGAGTTACCTGGCTTGCTTCCCAGAACCTCATCAAAACGGAGCATGAGCCAGCTGGGTTGTCCATCCTGGAATGGAAAGGAAACACCATTAAATCCTCACCTTCGCTGGGTGCCTGTCATGTTTAAAGGAATTTTATTCACCTGACCTGATTATCCACCACTGTGCATTATCACATTTGTGTGACCTTGAAGAAGTCATGTCCCCCCTGTAGGCCTGAGTTTCTTGCTCTTTCAAAGTTTAAGAGGTTTGACAGGATAATTTCTGAGACGCTATCCAACCTCTTGGTTTAACAAGATTTTTAAATGAAGGGTATGTTCACGTGGAAAACAGCATCAGAGCCTCTCCAGTACTACTGTACTCAAAGCTAGCATTTCACTGTGCTGGCGGGCGAGGGGCTGCGCCGGGTGACCTAACACTGACTTTTTTTCTTTTCCGTTTTCATTTTTTCCAGCTGAGTCAAATGGGCTGATGTGAACATGAGTCCCGCTGTGCTCTCTGTGAGATGAAGCTGGTTCAGGAATTCTGAACGTGAGCTGCTTAGCAGCTGCGAATCAGAAAGCTCTGGGCAAAAATTGGAGTTGCTTCCAAGACAAGCGGGAGCTCTGAACAGCCTGCCCCAGTAAGGCTACTGGGCCTCAGCTACCCATATGTTCCAGGCCATGGCAATGAACTCCGAGACATCATCAGATGTCTCATCCCTAACACATGATGGTCATTGCATACTTACCAGTTATGGAACTTTGATAATTAGATAAGAAAATTCATGAACATAGGATATAAAACCAAAAGAAAAGCAAGAACATTGTTATCATAACATCTGGATAGGGTTTCTAACGGGTGGGAGAGAGAGAAGGGACATATGGGGGGCTTCTGGTTCTGATAAGATCCTTTTAATTTGGGTGGCATGTACATTGAGAATCATTTTATAATTATTCATTAAAATATACATCCACTATTTTATGAATCTTTCTGTGTCCATGTTTACTGCAGATTTTCAAATATTAAAATATGAGATAGTGCATGTGAAGCATGTAATGCACCTGGCAAAACACAAGCATTTAGTAGATGTTTTTATTGAGACAATTGCAGCCAGGTAACAAAGCAAGTCAAGAAGGATACCTCCAAATTCAGAATCAGGCCCTGGGGGACAAAGGAATTCAGATGCAGAAGGAGATGCCTTCAGAGGCAGCTATGTGGTCAGGCAGGGTTCCAACATCTGTCCCTGACTGTTACTGTCAGTGTGGAAAATTTATTCCTGAGACTCTTTCTTTTTTCCTTCCTTCCTTCCTTCCTTCCTTCCCTCCCTCCCTCCCTCCTTCCTTCCTTCCTTCCATCTTTCTTTTTAATAGGTTATTAAGTCCCTGCTATATGATTAATATCATTAGGTATAAAGTCAAAGATGAAAAGACAAAGTTCCTTTCCCCCTTTTTGAGAAGTCTGTCTGGGTAACAAACATGTAAGCAGATTGGTACTCGAATGTGTCAGAAAAGCCAAGCTGTAATTTTCGAAGGTGCTGTTTTACAGGCATATGGCACATCCTCAGAAATTTTAGTTGCCATCAGAGGGTCCTGTCAACTCTGTGGGGCCCTGAGGTTCTAAGGTGGCTTCTGACAAACAGGTGTGATGTTAATTGACAAAGCAGAGAGTCAGAAGACTATTTTAAATCCACAGATTTTGCAGTTCAACTAAAGTGTTTCTTTCCCCCCAGGAATGCAGAAGGAAGGGCTAGTGACTTAGGCTGAGCTGGGAGGGCAGGTTTATCTTGTGTGGGAAAGGTGTGCTTACTTGCTCAGGTACACCAGATGTCCTTTAAACTGTGTTTGAACATTGTCACTTTATGAAAAACCTCTTGGGATTTCAGAATAAACCAATTTCCTTGATTTTAAATTTAAAAAATAAAATGACTTTAGCCTCCCTCAGAGATTGAACTATGCGGTAGCAGTAGTAATTGGTTGCGGGTTTCTATCTTTTGTGAGGTAACATTTCATTTCTATACAATTTTTTCTTTAAATGTTTCATTTAGTTTTCCATGGACATTGCTGGATTTTTCTACACAAGAGTCTCACCCTTTTACCATCCCACCAGTAAAGAGCAGATCTAGCTTTTAGACACAAGGATACTATAAGGGATAATTTATTCAAACTTAATATGTGAATGCTAAATGAATCATAGCACTCATTTTTAAAACATTTCTTTGTATATGCTAATCCTTAGTTCTAGAAAATGTGGTCTAAGTGTCTGGATGCATACCAAACCTCTCACTAGAGGCTTGGTGGAAAGCAAACTCTGGAGGCAGAGCATCAGCACCCAGGAGTGGATAAGGGACTCTCCTGAGACTCTGCAAGATGCAAATGCACAAATGGTTGTCTTCTAGATATTGCTGCTCTCCTTTGTTTCTGTACTCTGTTTCCTGGTTCCCTTCCTGCCACTCTCCAAGACATTCACCTCCTCTTGCTGGACCTGTTGTCCCAGAGTCCATTGCTCCAATTGCTGAACATCTCTTCTCTCCCAACTTCTTTTCTTAAATTCCTTTCTCAATGACCTATTTTGTCCACTTGCCTATGCTATGCACTTAACAGATGTTCTGGAGGATCAGATCAGTCAGAGACATTTTGTAGAGGAGTCAATAGACCAGCAAAATGAAAACTTTTTGACAATCTGCTGAAAAGTATGGACCCCCCCCCCCACATGAAAAATTATACATCCCACCTTAGAAAGTCCTTGTTATCTTGAATCATGGTGCCCAGGATAAGAAGGCTTTTAAGAACTCAGTAATACAGGCCAGGTGTTGTGGTTCATGCCTGTAATCCCAGAACATTGCAGGGCTGAAGCAGGTGGATCGCTTGAGCTCGGGAGCTTGAAACCAGCCTGGGCAATATGGTGAAACCCCATCTTTACCAACAAATTACTTAGGGTGCACCCATGATCCCTGCTACTCAGGAGGTTGAGGTGGGAGGATCCCTTGAGCCCAGGAGGCAGGGGTTGCAGTGAGCCAAGATCGTGCCACTGCACCCCAGCCTGAGTGACAGAGTGAGACCTCATCTCAAAAAAACCAACCAAACGAACAAAAAACCCTCACCTGATAGAAATACATAGTGGTAGACAGTTCCGGCACTTCTCGCTCAACTAAATTCCTATTCACTCAAGGTTTAGTCTTTGAGTTACATAATAAAATATAATGATATAAACATAATACAATTAAAACCAATGAGATAAGGAAATGGAACGTTCTTTGTAAACTAGCATTCATTGTATTAGATAACGTTTCATTATTATAACCAACAGGTAGTTTCGGTACAGACAAGTGAACTTAGTCTTCTCAGATAAACATTACCAGTATTTATCATTATCTGCTTCCCCTTCTCTTCTTTCAGGACACAAAAAAGACTGAATATCTTAGTCTCTTCATAGTTGAACGGGACTATATGATTAGTCTTGGAAGTGACATCTGTCACCCCAGGCTGAGATGGTAAAAAGCCCACTTGGAGTATTTCAGCCTGAAAATTATCCTCCCTGTTAGGGAAGAGGCTTCCTGTTAAGATGATGGGGCCACACAATTGAAGCAGAGTACATTGCTCAGAAACCATAGGAGCATCACTGAGACTTGCAGTGAAATTTGCATGAATGAGATATAAACTTTTATGTTATGCCACTAGGAATTTGGGGGTTGTTTATTACTGCAGTATAACCTCATTTATCATGACTAATGCATCCCCCAAGTGTCCTGGCATTGAAGAAGAGAGGCATGTTGATTTTCACAGAACTCTGATTTTGTTTTTGAGCAGTACGTTCTTTCTTGTGTATGTCTCTTATTGTCCTCCTCTACAAAATATAGAGCAGAATAAAAATGTCAGCCACATCTATATGTCAAAATAAAAATAGCAACATTTTAACCTTTCTTGTCAGAAAGGTTGGTGACTCCAATTTTAAAGGAATAATTGGTTACACGTGCCTTGTGGCCATTGATAAAAATGTGTGTTTTGCTTCTTTCCCTAGGAAATTGCATGAATGGCATGCAGGAGAGAAGAGGGTCAACCCGTGATGGCTAATGTGATTAATTAAAGGGCTGAGTATAAATGGCCAGTGGTATTTAGTGATACCTTAGAGAGATTAATACTGGTTAAACACATGGGTAGAGGGGGCAGATTAATGAATGTTTCAGCGGCTGTAAAAGATGTTGTATTATTTTTCAGTGGAGCAATGAATAAACATCTCTACCTCCACATTACATGTGAGGGATCTCACTTTAATCCTTTAAATGCTTTCACCATCTGTAATTAGGCAATTAGTTCACGGAGCAATGTAGCACCTACATAAGGAGGAAGAAAAACAACAAATGTGTATGACTAACTGTTATTTACTTTATATCAAATCAGTACTTCTATTTCTTTTCTTGGTGAATAGCGATCATCCCAGGAGCCTTCCTGCCCCTCCACAGGGATGGGAACCTAGTTTTTCCCTCTGCTCAAAAGCCCTGCAACTAGCACAGAATTGGAACCTATTGGCACTTCATTAAATAAATTTCTCTTAGTTGATTTCTAAGCAGGCATCAGAGAAGAGCTTAAGACTGGGCCCTGGAAGGCCATTCATAAGCAGACATACCACATCTGAAAAGAGACCTTGGCCAATTCTCTTGGATAAAGGAATATTGAGTCACTGCTTTTTATTCTTGCTCCTTCTCCCTTCCTTCAATTATTTCCTTTCTTTATTCCTTCCTTATTCTGTGACCTTTCACAGCAAGACTAGGTGCTATGAGATGCTTAAGATTTTGCCTTTGAGAAGTTCATAATTTATTTGGAGCTTGAGAAATAAGGCACGGACCTATGATGAGTTAACTAATTATAAGGCAATACAAGTTTGTATTAAATTACTGGGGCATATGATGAGGTTTAAATAGGTCTTTAGGTCATTGGTTTCTGAGTTGTGTTTTGTCCTTCTTGCTTCTTCTAATCTTCCTCAACACACACTTGTATTTTCTTCTCCAGACCCATGGTCTATGCCTGCCACAGTTTAGCTTTGATCTTTGGTGATAATGAAGGTACAGATCGTTTTTAAAAGTATTTTGTCTATGGAATAACTAACTTAAGGAAAGGAGTTATCAACCTGGAAAGATACTTTTCAAGCAGATGTAGTATGATAAAAAAAATGGGTGAGTGTTCCTTTTTTGTTGTTTTATAAGTGTCAAAAAATGGGACATCTTCTTTGGAAGAGTGAACAGAAAGGCTAAGAGAACCTACAAAATAGAGAGATTACAACAGTTAGAAAAGCAAAGATCGATGGTGCATAATTCACCAACTCATACCTAATGCTTGGCACAAGTTACTCAGTTATTTGTCAAATAGTAAATGAATAGTGAGAGTGGAGTAGGAGAAAAGAGACAAAGGGCCACCGAGGTGGGTGTCAGAGACGGCTTTTGAGGTAGAGAGTTAGGGGAATTTCGAAAATGAATCACTATTATTGTAAAGGATATTAAGAAGGGCATCAATAGTGAAAGAGAAAGGGTAAGAAGATACATTTATTCTGTCTTAAAAGGGTATTTTCTCAAGAGACTGTAGAGATTTTAAGTGCTGTACTTCATAATATTTAGTTGGTGGTAGTAAACCGTGTTTTTAATTTTTTTCTTTGTTTTCTTTGGTTTGTTTATTTATTTATTTATTTTTTCTGAGGCGGAGTCTTGCTCTGTCGCCCAGGCTGGAGTGCAGTGGCATGATCTAGGCTCACTGCAACCTCCGCCTCCACGGTTCAAGCATTCTTGTGCCTCAGCCTCCCGAGTAGCTGGGACTACAAGTGTGAACCACCACGCATGGAGCTAATTTTTGTTTTTTTGTTTTTGTTTTTTTTTGAGATGGAGTCTTGCTGTGTCGCCCAGGCTGGAGTGCAGCGGCGCAATCCTGGCTCACTGTAAGCTCCTCCTCCTGGGTTCACGCCATTCTCCTACCTCAGCCTCCAGAGTAGCTGGGACTACAGGCGCCAGCCACCAAGCCCGGCTAATATATATATATATATGTATTTTTAGTAGAGACAGGATTTCACTGTGTTAGCCAGGATGGTCTCGATCTCCTGACCTCGTGATCCGCCTGCCTCGGCCTCCCAAAGTGCTGGGATTACAGGCGTGAGCCACTGCACTTGGCCTGTTTTCTTTGGTTTATAATGTGATCTTGCTCTGAGATGGAGCCTTGTGGGGCTCTAGGATTCATTTGGTTTAGGCTACTGTTTATGAGAGCACTCTTTGCCAGGCAACGCACCATGTGTTTTATGAGTATTCTCTCCTTGAATCCTCATCTCAACCCTCTTGGGTAGCTATTACTAGCTAGATATTATTTTATCCTTTTTAAATAAACTGAGGTCAATAAATTTTTAGCAATCTGCCTATGGAGATATTCTACATTAACTGTACACTTAAGATTTAACCCCATACTCAAAAGACCATTACCTTAATCCTGCTTTATGAACCTATGGCCAAATTTATGTGTGCTGTAGTGTGTCAAGGAAATGAGAAAATTAGTGAATGGACCTGATTCTCATTCTCCACTTCCCTCTCTGTTATTTCACCTGTTTGGTTGCTAGCCTTTTGTTTTCCTATCTTGTTTCTATTCCCAATCTAAGTTTGATTTTTGTATTTTGACTCATAGTGTTCTTTTTGGACAGATATTTCCACTTTTCAACATTTTTTTTTCATGTATGATCTCACAAACATGTATTAGCACTTATGCTAAGCCCTGGCATCACAGATATGAAGGAGATATCGTGCCTACTTTCAAGGAGGTCACAGGCCATGGACAGAAAAAGACACATGGACAGATCATTACACTGAGGTGTGGCTAGTGTCATGCAAAATGAAAGCACCAGTCGTTGAAGAGGCTCAGGAAAGGCATGCTTTAAGGTGGACCAGAGCAGAAGCTGGGCATTGAAGGGTGGTGAGAAGTGACACAACCTCAGTTTAGAGGGATCAGCTTAGTGCCCAGACCTCTCTGTTTTCCTGCTTCCATCACCGCAGGTAACGACTTCACCTAATGAAACCCTTGGACTCAGTTTTAGCCTGACCTTAGGTGACTTGAACAGCTTTCGTTCAAGGTATACCTGAAAACCAATGAAGGAGTGTTAGGAACATTTTAAAAGTTTTAAAATTTTGTATTTTGCTGCTAATATATAGAAATACAATTGATTTTAAAAATAAAAACCTTATATCCAGTAACCTTGCTAAATTAACTAATTCTAACAGATTGTAGTGTTTTTTTTGTGTGTGTTTTCTACATGCACGATCCTTTTACCTACAAATAGACTGTATCCCACAAGGCCATTATATTCTGTAGGTTTTTTTGTTTTGTTTTGTTTTTTCAGTTTTTTCCTCTCTAAATTGTAGTTTGAATATTTTCTATTAATCAGTCCTCCAGTTCATGAATCCTGTCTTTTTCAGTGTCCAATCTGTTGTTAAACCCACTTATTGAGTTTAAAATTTTATTATATTTTTATTAATATATTGCCCATTGTCCATTGAAATTATTTAAAATTTTTAATTACTTATGTAAGTTCTCCAGTTTTTTTAGTCTATTTTGTCCATTTTTGTTGTTGTTGTTTAGGAGACGGCATCTCACTCTCTCACCCAAGCTGGAGGGCAGTGCCGTGATCAAAGCTCACAGCAACCTCGATCTCCTGGGCTCAAGTGATCCTCCTGCCTCAGCCCAAGTAGCTGGGACGACAGGAGGGAGCCACCGCACCTAGCTTCCATCTTTTTTTTATTATTTTCTCCAATATATTCATCATAGTTATTTTAATGTATATATCTGCAATCTCTAATGCTCTTAACTCTGCTTCTGGTATCTTCTTTTAGTTTTTGGTCATACTGTACTGTATATTCACATCCCCATTAATTTTGATTGATGGCTAGACATGGTATATGCAAATTGGTAGGATACCCAAATGATGTTTTATTTTATGAATTGCTGACCACTTTGCATGACTGAGCTGGGACAAGGCAAGGTGGGTAGTGCTTGTGAGACGTAGTCTGCCTCTGGTTTGCCCCTGTTGCTGACGTGTCACCCACCAAGATTGTCACTTGAGAGCCTGGTAGTTGTTTGTATGCTCACAACTGAGAGACTGGGAATTTCCCCTCTGCCTTTTTGAGAGGTGCTTGTCTCACCTCTTTAGGGAGCCAATTTCTTCAGGCAGAGTCCAGCTTGGGATCTTTAGGTCATTCACATCCCTTCCTTTGTTCCGTTCTCCCAAAGTAACCACAAAAGTTCTGATTTTTTTTTTTTTTTTTGAGATGTAGTTTCACTTTTGTTGCCCAGGCTGGAGTCCAGTGGCATGATCTCAGCTCACTGCAACCTCCACTTCCTGGGTTCAAGCAATTCTCCTGCCTCAGCCTCCTGAGTGACTGGGATTAACGGTGCCTGCCACCACTCCCGGCTAATTTTTGTAATTTAGTAGAGATGGGGTTTCACCATGTTGGCCAAGCTGGTCTCAAACTCCTGACCTCAGGTGATCCACCTGCCCCAGCCTCCCAAAGTGCTGGGATTACAGGTGTGAGCCACCATGTCCGGCCTCTGATTTTAATTTTTTTGTGGGTGTTAAAATAGTTAACATTTGTTATTGCTTACCATGTGCTATGCATTGTTTTAGGAGCTTTATATGTCCTTTATTTTCTTTTATCTTTTTTTCATTGTAGCAAGAACACTTAACATGAGATCTACCCTCTTAAATTTTTAAGTGCACAATATAGTACTTTATAGACACAATGTTGTATAGCAAATATCAAGAAAATGTTCATAGATGGATAAATAGATAAGGAAAATGTGGTATATACATATAATGGAATATTATTCAGCCATAAAATGGAAGGGAACCCTGCCATATGCAACGACATGAATGAACCTGGAGGATATTACGCTAAATGAACTAGCCAATCACAGAGAAACAAATACTGCATGATTCTACTTCTGTGAAATATCTAAAATAGTAAAACTTACAGAAACAAAGAATAGAATAGGGGTTGGCAGGTGCTGGGGGGAGGAGAAATGAGGACTTGCTGTTAATGGGGTAAGGCCTCAGTTCTGCTAGTTTCTTTATATCCCAACAGCAGCCTTTTGCCAGCTCTCCCCACATGGGCAAATGTCCCCTGGAAAAAAGTTGTTGGAGGCCTCAGTGAAAGTCACCAGGTCTCAAGACATTCCCACTCTCATCTGTGGTTCTCCTGTAGGTTTTATTTCCTTAGCGTGGGAGACTGCAGGGAAGTTCCATTCTGCTGTTTTGAAAATTTGACTTAACCTTTTAGTCTCCTGATCTATGCACTTTTAGTGTATGTTTGAATGGTATTATGTTTGGGATTTTGTACATGTTTGGTTGATGAAAACTGACTCTTTGAGGGCATGCCAATGTCTAATTTGGTCCCTGCAATCCTTTGTACTGAGATTAGCTCCACTGGTTTCTGTCTCACAGCAGAGGCCCCTCACCTGCCTCTAATCAGATAGTCCACTTTCAGCTCACACCCAAGATCCATGACCACATCCAGCTATTGCTGAAAGTGCCTCTTCAAGGGGCTTCCTTCTTGGAGGAATTACAGTCTTCATTCTTCATTGCTTCTCTGATTCTTTGAAATACATGTTTATTTGTTTGTTTGTTTTCATGTATCTTGCTGTTCTGATTGCTTTTTTGTGGAATAGTTGCTGTGTCTTGAAGATCTCCCTCTTTCTTAGAAGCAAAAATCCTCAAAATGTATTTCCAAGTTTAATGGAAGTGGAGATTCAACATTATTAATTGAAAACACTAGGTGGGCCATGTGGGAAGAGACAACTAACCAACCAACAAATAAATAACTTCAGGAGGCATATTAGTCAGGGTTCTCTAGAGGGACAGAACTAATAGGAGATATATATGTATATATATATTATAATAGGGTATCCATATATATATATATAATATATATATAATAGGGTATCCATATATATATATTATATATATAATATATATATTTATGGAAGTTTATTAAGTATTAACTCACACAATCACAAAGTCCCACAATAGGCCATCTGCAAACTGAGAAGCAAAGAGAACAAGTCCGAGTCCCCAAACTGAAAAACGTGGAGTCCGATGTTTGACAGCAGGAAGCATCCAGCACAGGAGAAAGATGGAGGCTGGGAGACGAGACCAGTCTACCCTTTTCACGTTTTTCTGCCTGCTTTATATCCTGGCCGTGCTGGCAGCTGATTAGATGGTGCCCACCCACATTAGTGGGTCTGCCTTTCCCAGTCCACTGACTCAAATGTTAATCTCCTTGGCAACACCATCAAGGACACACCCAGGATCAATACTTTGCATCCTTCAATCCAGTCAGGTTGACACTCAGTATTAACCATCACAAGAGGGTAGTAAAGATCTTATAAGCAGTTACAGTGCAGCTAACTGGATATTTCTAAGACAAAAAATAAAATAACTTTCTTTATACAGCATGAAAAAAGGTTTTTAAACCCAGTTGCAGAACTGTTTTTATTAATCTCTGCATTTGAAAGAGATTTAATGTATTTGCTTCATTTTTTTTAAGAGGAAAAGATTGAATACCAAATGTCACCAGTTTCACCAGTCATTTTAAAACATGCAAAAGGAACACACACATGAAATTAAGCTACCAAATATTTCTTGGAGGAAAACAATCTTTCTTATTTCCTGATTCCTTTAAGACCCATTTCTTAATTACAATACTGTCCCAACTTTGTGATAGATGGTTAGAGTCATTTCTTGAGGAAAGGTAATTTCATTTCCCAGTCTTGGCCTCAGTGTCTCTGTACCTAAAATGATGAGATTGGATTAAATGATAGCTAAAGTGTAATTTCTCTGACTCCCTTGTGAGATTGGCTTTTGAGATATACACTTTTCCCCCCAATACATTTCAATAAACTGATATGTATAACCAAAATTACCATTAAAAATTGCACGTTAGTGAGTACAGTGCTTCCTCTATCCCCAGCAGATTTTGTTCCTTGTCTAGAACTCATCTAACTTAGTAAAACTATGTTCCTCATATAGAAAATCACATAGAAAATCATCATTATCATTTATTCTTCTCTGTATGACAGGATCCACTTCAGAAACTTTCTGGGGCTATTCTAACAGTCACAACTGAACAAACCTTCATTCATCCAAAGCTAAGCCAAAGTTGATTTAGACTTCAAGGTTAAGTTGTTGCCGTGATTAATCGGTTCTGTGGAATAAACATTGAATAATATGTATTTTGGTGTTTAAAAATTGTAATTTATTTGGAACATCTTGTTGTGCATTATCTTTTCTTTCTAGAAATTTTGAAATGGTTTTTAAACATCAGAAATGAATTTTGGATCTTCATCCCCTGTGATCAACAGATGTTTATCTGTTAAAAAGATTGTTGGAAGTTTCCTTGTCACGGTCTGGACATAATGCAGTGCCACCTGGATAATACAGGTTTTCCAGAATGTATTATGATCCTATGCTGTTTTTCTCAACAAACCTGAGACAATATGCAGTGGATTAAGAGTTGTGAGGCTTAGATTGTAGTGAAGGCCTACCACCAACCAATCCAAAGACTATTCAGAGTCTTTCCCCCGCCTCCCCCCTTGGTTCTGACTTAATCTTGTTTGTAAAACTGGGTGGGTTTTTCAGAAGGGGGTGAGATGTTGTAGCTTCAGTAGTTCTCAAGAGGAGACAGGAAGAAGAAAGGAAGACAGGACCTCTAGGAAATCATGAGGGCATTTTCAGCTGTCACAATGAATGGTAGGTGTTAAAGGCACTTGAAAGCCTGAGACCAGATATGTCAAACTTCCCACAAACTAAAGAACTGTATCAATCAAAATGCTAATGAGTCTTTCCCCTCTGAGAAACACTAGCAAATGACCTCTAATGTTGTTTTCTCTGTCACTACGATTCTTCAAAAGATTCACCTGAACCTTGTCTCGCCTTTCCCTAGCAAGTTTACAACTTTTCCTTCTTCCCATTCTGGATAGACTTCTCTAGAAGTTAGATTCAGGATGGTAGTGTATGAATTTCTCATCTTTCCTTGCTCAGACATCTCTGAAATTATAAGCCAGGGCTCCAGAAAATTTTGTCTGTAATTATGTGGTGACCATATATGTAAAATAGCTTCATTCTCTGGCCATTTTTGTTTTCAGAGTCAGTTTACCACATTTGAATTTTCTTTCTTTTTTTGCTAAAGAGAAAGGTCATGAGAAGCACTTTCCTCCTGCATCAGAGCTGTCTTAACCAAGCTAAATGCCATTTATTCTCACAGTCCTTTTCAATGCTCTTTTCCACCACGAAATCTTCTGTGGTCTGTCTGCCCAAGGGGCTTAGAATGAGGTTCGAGGAAGATGGGTGGGAGATTGAAGGACTGGGTTGCAAGTTATAGAGCCAGAAATTCTTTCTCTATTTCTTCTTCCTTAGCCACTTAACCTTTTATTAGTCCACTAACATTAAAAAATTCTTTCCAGAAACTTCCAACCAGTATGTACTTGTGTAAAGGAGTAAGGAGCAAAACAAAGGACATAAAATTGGTTGAATCTGTCAATACCAACCCTTAACAATATCATGAGAGTTTCTGTTCTTCTTCCCACTTAGTGCTTCCTTCCCTCCCCTCCCTTCTCCTGCCCCAGCCTGTGGTTCCCACGTGTTTCTAAATGCTCTGAGTCTCCTTGGGAACATTATCTTGTTTGCTTCTTTCTATTAACATTCATGCCTCAGATCATCCCAGCTCCACTCCTTTTCACACATTCCATCTTAAAAGTTTAGAGCTGCAAGGCAACTCTGAGGGAGTCTTGAACAGCCACCTCATTGATCGATCAGGCTGGGGCTGTCAATAGAAATATAAACCAAGCCATGGGATGTAATTTTAATTTTTCTAGTAGCTACTTTTAAAAGAGAAACAGATAACATCAATTTTAATTACATATTTTAATCAATTCAATACATAAGGAATATTATCATTTCAATATGTGTTTAATATAAAAATTATTAATAAGTAATTTCTTCATATAAAATTTAAAAGTTGATGTGTGTTGTACATGTACAATATATCTCAATTTGGACTATCCTAATTTCAAGTGATTCATAGCCACGTGTCTAGTAGCTACTGTAGGAGACAGCTTAGGTTTAGAACAACAAAATTTTAGAGAAACAAAGGACTTACCTAGGGTCATACAACAAGTTGACAACAGAGCCAAGTCTCTTGATCTCTGCTCTACTGCTTTTCCTACAGATTATATGAATCTACAGTGATACATTGGTGAAAAAATAATGATCAGCTGAAAAGGAGGTTATGCCTTCAAGAACATCTGTTTCATGAAATTATTATTATGTGAGGAAAACTGTGACCAGATATTTTCATTTCCAGTGCTTTTGTAGGACAAAAGAAGCTAACTTACGTTGCAATGTGAATATCTTTCTTTTTCCAACCTCTTTGTTAATCTAATAATGTATTTTAGTATCTAGACATCGGTATGTGTGCATTTCTATTAAAATTTATAAAAGTCTCCATTTCAACAGTTGTTCTTATGCTGGGGGAGATTATTCTACATGGCTCATGTCACTGTGGGGGCAGGTAGCTCCACCATCTATGTGTAATACTTTAACCTTGCAGCCCAGACTGGGGGTTTTGCCCATTATATTAGCCAGTTTCAGATCCAGGGGTGCATGTGGGTCTCTATACATAAGATCATTCACCTAATCCTAAAGTATGAAATTTGATTTAGGCCAAAATAAGCATTTCTAAGATGTAACTTGCATTACATTCAAAGTGATTAGGAGTTATAGTGAACAAATGCCTCTGATACTTGTTTTGAATCCTCACTCTTGTTTGCCACATGCTCTTGAGACTTTGAGGAGCATGTGGCTTTCAAGAATTACTTTATTTCTTTAGTGTCTGTGCCTTTATTTATAAGTGGTGGAGAATGGTACTCTGCTATGTAGAACTTCATTTTCTAAGATGTATTTCAAGGAATTCTAGTCCCAGGGGATGAAGTATCAAAAAGGAATTTTATGGTAATTTGAGTTTAAAAAATTCTGCATATTCTTAGAGACTCAAAATGCATAACAAGCAAGATACAGTGACTCATGCCTATAATCCCAGCACTTTGGAAGGCTGAGGTTGGAGGATCACTTGAGCCTAGGCGTTTGAGGCTGCAGTGAGTTATGATAGCACCATTGCACACCAGCTTGGGTGACAGAGTGAGATGTTTACAGACCTGGGTAGCATTAAAGAAAAACAGTTTGCCATTTCACTTGTGTTCTAAATTATTTCTGAACAAGGAATCATTTTATCTTTTATTTCCCCACTACCGAGTTCGTGGAACATGCTTAGAGAAATGTCATAGAGTAATTTGAAGGCATGGTGAACAAAGATGTGAAAACATTTTGATATTTGATGATAATTCTCAAGCATAGGTTGTTAAAAAACTCTAATTACCATACTTTTAAGAGCATCTTGCTGGCAAATATCAAACTAAAGCTTCCCTAACACTTGACTTTCTCCTAGAAGCATATACATTTTCATACCATCATTCTATTTGATCATCTACTTTTGACACCAGTTGAACAATGGGTATAACATAAGAACATTAGAACATTTTGGCCACAAAAAATCCGAGTTTAAGATAGTAAAACCATCACCTCTTGAGCATTTTACCCCATACTCCCCTCCTACTCTGGCTCCTCTCCTGCCTCTCCCACTCTCTCCATCTCCTCTTCCTTCCCTTACTTTACTTTCCCCCTTTTCTTCACCATCTCTGACGGCCTGACATAGTCTTTTGGTCCAAGCCAACCAAGTTTTACTGGGACTTTATGTTTGAGAAAAGTACTATGCCAATACTGGGATCCAAAACAGGTAGCACCTAGACTTGGCTCTCAAAAGTCTTACTTTCTGGTAGAGATGATGTATATGGAAAAAATTCATGTAGCTAAGAGTGACTCATGAAATAATGAGATTCTCTGTAAGGTACAGGAAGTAACCCAGAAGAAGGAGTGGTTAATCTTGCTGGGGAATGTGGGAAGGGAAGCTTGTTAGTTAGGGTTCTTCAGAAGGAGAGAACTAATAGCATACATGTATGTATGAAAGGCAGTTTATTAAGGATAATTGACTCACACCGGTATATATGAAAGGGAGTTTATTAAGGATAATTGGCTCACATGATCACAAGGCAAAGTCCCATGATAGGCCGTCTGCAAACTGAGGAAGAAGGAAGCCAGTAGTGGCTGAGTCTGAGTCCAAAAGCTTCAAAAGTAGGGAAGCTGACAGTGCAGGCTTTGGTCTGTGGCCGAAGGCCAGAGAGCCCCTGGCAAACCACTGGTGTAAGTCCAAGAGTCCAAAGGCAGAAGAACCTGGAATCTGATATTCAAGGGCAGGAAGCATCCAGCACAGGAGAAAGATGAAGGCCAGAACACTCATCAAACCAGCTTATCCCACCTTCCACCTGCTCTGTTCCAGCCATGCTGGCAGCCAGTTTGATGGTGCCCACCCACACTGAGGGTGGGTCTTCCTCTCCCAGTTCAGAGACTCAAATATTAATCTCCTCTGGCAACATCTTCACAGACACACCCAGAAACAATACTTTACCAGCCATCTAGGCATCCTTCAATCCAATCAAGTTGACACCTAATATTAACCATCACAGGAAGGGTTCACTGAACGCTTCACAGAGTAGGATATGCCAGAGCAAGTGAGTTGGTGTTTCCTGGGCAGTCAAGGACAGCATGGTGGTTCTAGTAGGGATAGTAGATTGTGAAAAGCCACAGAGGCAAAGACAGAGAGAGAAAGAGAAAGAGAGAGAGAGCGAGAGAAACAAGTTAGATGACATGCAAATCTGAAAATCATCAAAATGAGTAGTGGAAATGTGGAGAGAAGCTCACACAGCCCTTTGGGCAGTGGCTTTCTATCATTTTTAAGCTTTGAAAACTCCTTGGCTTTTTACCTGAAAGCTCAAATTTTACTTTGCACCTTCTGTAGCTGAAACAAGGGAAGAGAACTTCCACTAGGCACTGTTGGAAATCCATGGCTGTAGAACATGGGCATATTTGTTTTCTGGTAGCACTCAATAAATTTTTAATAGTGGCATGAAAGGATGAAAGTTTACCAAAACTAGAGAAAAGAAAAGGGGCAAATGAAGACACTTTATTGGATTCTATTTCAGATGAAAAACCAGGATCCATCTGTTAATCCAGTAACACATGTAAGCAGCTTTCAAGAAAAGGAAGTGCTGATGTACATTAGCTCCTTCTGCTATTAAACGTGCTGGAACATATTTAAAAACAGTTTAGAGCTAAAATTATACCCATTTATGTCTTCTATTCCTTTGAGGTCTTTCAGTGATAGACAAGTCCGAACTACACTTATTCACGTGGGAGAAGAATTATCTTTGATTACCAAGTACTTTCTGCTTGGATGAAAGCTATAATAAACCACTGCTGGGTATGTTGGGGTAGGTGTGTTTCTGTAAAATCAAGATGGGGAAAGTTTGAGTGAAAGGAAATTTATTGCAAACATTAGAAAAATTCAGTTGACTTCCACCTCCCTGTTTAGCCATGGCTCTGAATTTAACACGAATGCATTAGGAAAGGCTTTGGGTTATTTTTCTTGGCATACCTAGGTTGGTGTCCCTAAAGGGACAGCTTTATCCTCACATGGGTGTCTTCTATCAACACTCACCTGGTGAGAAGGATATTTAACCCTTTAGCTCTGCCCATGGCAATGCCGTGCTAGAGACAAACAGAGAAGGATATTCTGACCTGGCTTTAACAACCTTGTTATTTATATCTTGGCTCTTTTTTCCCATGGAGACAGAAATGCCAAACCAAGGCTCTGTTATGTTTTATCTGTTTTATTTGTAAATTACTCTTTTTTCACAAAGGAATACATGTTCACTACTGATACATTTTAAAAACACAGATATGCAAAGGGAAGAAATTGAAGCTACTGGTGATGCTTGACTCCTAGAAATAATTACTATCAACATTTAGAGTATATCCATATATTCATCTTGTCTTATACACTTTACAATGCTTCAATGATGTTACACAGATTATTTTGTAACCCAATTTTTGAATTTTAAATATATCAAAACAAAAATACTTTTAAATTCAGTAAATATAGTTCTACAACATGGCTTTTATATGGCTGCATGCTATTTCATTATAAGGATACGTTCCAATTCATTTAAACAAACAATTCATTTTTGAACACTTGGCTTCTGATCTGGAGCCAATATAACAGTGCGGCTGGAAATATACTACTCGCTAAAATTTGCACTCATTTATACTTGCCTCCTTAGAATAAATCCACAAGTGGAATTTCTGGGTCAAAGGCTATGCACATTGTCACTGCTGTTGACATACTTTGAAAAACTGTCCTCAAGAAGGAAGGCTATTCTTGTTATGCTCCAAAAATGAATGCATGATAACACTTATTTCCAATAAATATTACCAGTTCCAGTAAATACTGTTTCAGCCAGTTTAATATCACTTAAAATTCCTAGGGTTGATATCCTCCTCTGTACATTGGGTACAATAAAACGCATACTCAAGGGAAAGTGGTTAGGATTAAATGAGATAAGTGAGGCAGAGGAGCTTTCCACTTGGTAGGGGCTCAGTAATGCATTTGGAATTGATTTAAGTTCATTTTGAGAATCCAACTCACAGATATAGCTCTTTGATGGATATTACATTTTAACTATTGAAGCTTTAGGATAAGGATTAAGTCACTTACAAATAACCGTGATTTTATGCACCCTAAGGGAGGTTCCTTATCAGGTAGCGAGAAAGAGGTGCCTCAGGATAGGCACTGGAGACTCAGGAGAATGTAGGCGTGGAGGATGAGAAATCACTTAATGGGCACGATGTACATTATTTGGGTGATGGATACACTAAATGCTCAGACTTTACTGCTATGCAATACCTTCATGTAACAAAATTGCACTTGTACCCCTTAAAGTTATACAAATTTAAAAATGAAAGGCACAACAAAATTAAAACTACTCTTAAAATCAACTTGAAATCAAGGAGCCAGGTGGGCTTTAGTGATGTGGGCACTCCAAAAGGGTAGATAATTTTAAAGAAAATATAATTATTGGTTAAAGCTTGGAAAATACTTAAAATATAGAGGGTAAAGTGATCTCCTGTAGAGCTGTTGTCACTGATCTGCACTTTGGCATGGTGCCATTGGCTGATAGGGTAAATTGCTTGCTTTCTGGATTGAGAAGCGCTAGAGCATGGTGGTGAACTGTGCTGGGTGTGCGGAGTTGGAATTCTGGGTCTGCCATTTGCTTGCTCATTGAATCTGAGCCATTCTCCACACCTGTATCGGGTCTCTCAGTGATAATAATGATATATTGGAGGGTTGTGTGAGGATTAGATGAGCGAGCATGGGTGAATCACTTAACATAGAGTCTGGGAATTGGTAACCATCCACACATGTGGCTGTTGCTATTTTACTTATTTTTTGGCACTCCACTGCTTGGTTACAGAGAGGCCACCAGGAACAACTCTAGGTGACTCCCTGGGTTATGGAGGGCAACAAATGTTACCCCCACCATTCATCATTGTCCACAGAGTCCTCTTGAGCAGAGAACCATGGGAGAAGTTTCCTTCCTATTTTCCGAAATGGAATAATGTTGCTTGTTGCTGTTGTTTTCCTGTTAATGCTTCATTTTGTCCTCATGCATCACATAGTCTCCTGTGTCTCCCTGTCTGTGTTGGTGGCTAGAAAGCTTAGGGGTGGATTTGTGTCCAATCTCTAGCTAATATGTAGGGCTTCTTGGAATACATTTCATACACTAGTCACCCTGCTGGCTATACCTTATCTTTCTTACGTTCATTCCACATTTCTTCACATTTTCTCAAATTTAAGTTTTTCTTGCATGTATTTTATAAATAACTTCAGACTGATTTTAGAAAAAGACAGATGTAACTAAAGAAATAAAAATTAAAAAGAACATAAAACCCATCCCTGGTACACCCACTGTGGTAATTCTTGCTTATGGATTGCTGTAATTTCTTCCTCCTTCCCTCTCCCTCTCATTGTCTCTGTCTCTGTCCCTCAAATGTCCATCCATCCTTCCAGCTTACCTGCAGGCATGCAAGGTATGATTTTCATACAACTTTATGTCCTCGACATTTTCTTTCATTATAAATTTCTTCATAAAATGGCTTTTAATGGCTATCTAGCCTTCTATCATATAGATAAACCATAGTTTACCTAACTATTCTCCTGTTGTTAAAATTTAGGTTTTGTTTTTCTAAATTTTCCTTTGTTGTGTAACATTTATCCTTATAACGCTTATCACTAACTTTGCATATAAATTTATATAATGCTTTTCTGTTTTTAAACACTTTCATATATTATTGGCAATACTCCTCCTCCTATTAAAAATGAAATTAAAGCATATAATAATTTCTGTCTGCCCCAGCAGAGTCAGGAAGCAGGAGAGTGTTGTTCCCTGAGCCAGCCCTTTATGCATCAGGCAAGTTTATAAAACAAGGAATAAAAATATCTTCTCCTTTTGGCATACAGAGGGCTTCATTAGAGAAGTCACTGAGGAATAGGAAGGCTTAGCTAGTAATTCCTGCTGCGCCTGGCTTCTTCTTTCTCAGACGCCCAGAGGCAGTCTCCAACCATCGAATCCGTGGCCTGAGAAGCCGGAGAAGTCCTTGCTGGGGCCTTGCTCCTGGTGGGTCTGGAGTTCACAGGCATCATCAAGTCTTCCTCAAAGACTGGACCCTTCGTCACTTGGTTTTCAGCAAAATGCAAGAGTCTGATATCCCCAGATATGTTGAGGTTTTGAGTTGGATGTTTTCCCAACTCAGTTGGCCAAGTCTGAAGCCATGTTTAATAGAAGATGAGATGCTTGAGCTTTCAGCTTTTATCTTTAATTAAAGATTATAAGCAACATTTTAAATTCCCCTGTCAAAGAACTCCCTGCCTACAGCTCCCAGACCTTGTGATCCATGCCTGAGGCCTTTATTTTGCCTCTGTGGTTGTGGCGCCATGTTCTGTCTCAATCTACCGACTATTTTGTTTCCAGAATGCTGTTGAAGTCAGGCTCAGACCTCCTTCAAAAACAACCGTGTCATCTGTATAGATCCTCCTGAGTTTTGGATATCTGTGTTAGCAAACATGGCTCTTGTTTACGTTGTTATTCAAGAAAAAGGCCTGGGTTGACTCTAGAATCTAGGCTCTGTCAGCTGAGCCACTGTGAACACCAATTAGAACTTCAGTTTTTATACCTATATCCAGGAAAATAATTCTTTCCTCACAGAGTCACTGTGGAGACTGAGCTGTAGGAGGTTAGTAAATACATTGTTTGAGGACATTGCTAATACTTAATCAATGCCTGTTTCATTACAATGACCTGATTTTGATTCAAGAGTTTGACCTGGGCACAATTGGAAGGAGTCCTGAGAGAAAACATTTACCAAGTTCTTGGAATATGCCTGTTACCATCCTCAGTACCTTACCAACAATCCTACAAGGTAGGCACTGTTATCATCCCCAGATCCACAGAGAAGTTAAGTGGCTTGTTGAGGTTTAGAGCTAGATGGAAACAAAGCTATGATTCGAACTCAAACAGTCTGGTTGTAGAATCTGTTCTCTTGGCCACTCACTCATGCTGCCTAAAGCCTAACACATTGGTTAAGAACGTGTTCTTTTTAAAGACTAACAGAAGCTGTGAATGTGGTTAGGCATTGGGACCCCTGGCTGGGCATTGCATCTTACTGCCAATAAATACCCACCTTTGCCTCCCAGCCAGTCACAGTCCCCACCTGAGTCTGGTTCCTGTGACTTCAGCTCTGTTTATTCCTAAAAGAGTGGAAACAGTGTATGACTTGCAAACCTGCTTTGCCACCAAGAGGTTTACATCGCAGTAGATCCTGGACCAGAGAGACCCAAGGAAAACAACCTCTTGTGTCCCAATACCAGAGAAGAGGGGCTGTGACCCAGCATGTGCATTGTATAAACTAGGTTTTGTTCTACACAGGAAAATCCTGTGTGGCTCCTTCCAGGTGAGACTGTCAAATTTTTTACTCAACTTCAAATTATGGCATTTGGGGGCTAACCTTTGTCCCACAGAGCTCTTAAGCTTACACAGCAGTGTGCAGTGTATGAAGCATTTTCACTGCTTTGCCCTATATAGTTGCCATAGCTAGTTCATGAGGGAAACCAGCAGTTTTTTCTTCCATCCCTGGCTCTCTAGTCCCTCCTCTTTGTTTTATGGAGTTCCTGTGGTGGGGTGTGTTTTGAGAATTAAACAACAAAAGACAAAGCTCTTCCCTCACTTTCCCATTGAGTCCTCATGGATAATAAATGGGGGTGTGCTTTAGAATCTGGGTTTCTTGATGGGAAATCTAGGGCTTGCTCTTTCCTCAGCTTGTCTTTCCAAATGGCCACCAAACTTGATTAAGCACTGAGTGCTGACATATCAGTAACACAGGGCTGATAGTGAACCTGTTACAGAAACTGTGGGCTCTAGGCCTGATCTTCTGCATCCTTAGGAAATGGCTGAGATCCAATCAGCTTGCATTTAATAAATCCTTTTTGAGGTTGTAGCCAAGGCTGACATTAGCTAGTGGTGTTAATGCTACATCTTGCAGAAACAAGAATGGTTACAATCAAGAACTAATGTGCCCTAACCGCACTTTTAAAACAGGACAAAACAACTATGAACATACTAATTTCTTAATCCATTAATTAATTAACTTGTTCGCGCTGAAATGGGGTGACTCCTACATGGTAAAAGAACACACTTGTCATGTCCATTCTATCTCTAGAATACCAATGATCAGTCTCTGCATGCCCCACAAACTCTCCCATCAATAATAAGCAAAAACTCTATAGTTTCTTTCTCCTCTTTGTCTTGGGTCTTGAGGATGAAGGTGGCAGGAGAAGGGCATTCGTTTCTACTTCGCAAAGTGGTGGCTAAGAAAGAGGTCAACTTGGTGAGTTGCATCCAGGCACAATAACTGTTTCAAATACTTTTCCCATAGTAGCTGCAGAGTCAGGGCATCATCAATTTCTGCTGTAATGAGACTTCAGCTTGGGGCTGCCCACTCGCTAGTACTTAGAAAGAGGTGACAATCAAACTGGCAAAGGCAATGTAGTTTAAAGTTCACTCAGCAGAGATTTGGGTGAAGGAAGGTCAATGGTAATGCTGCCACTTACTAGGCATGGTGCATTAGGAATGTCGGATGGTATGTAGGGAGGTGGCGAGCAGGTCCCTCTAGCAGAAGACTGAAGTTATCAGGAGTCGTAGCACCCAGGTCAGAGACTGGGTCTACTGCTGGTCCTATTATATTCCTGTCTCTCATGTCATCTGTCAGAAAACAGAGTTATAGCTCTACTGATTGACCATTTCAGCCTTCCCACATGGCTACCTCTCCAAATGGCTGAGCTAAGACATGTTCAGGCACTTGCTACATCAAGAACCCATATTCTCCATCCTTTTCCCTTCCTGAAGATAATATTTCCTTTTGAAAACTTTAAAATGCAAAGGTTCCCATCAGGTATTTTTTTCCTCAAGAAGGTGAATCTAATGACCACCCTTCTGAGTAGGTCACCCTTAGGATTCCAAAGTGATTCTCCTTCCTGCCAATATTGTAAGATGACCTGTAATTGCACTCTTTAAAAAAAAATTCTGTCAGATAATCTGCCTCCCTCCATAGATTCATTCATTCCAATGCCAAACTCAAGGGTCCAGGAATTTGTAAGTAAGTCATAGATATTCTAGACCTGCGTCTAGCAATAAACTTGATTTATATATATTTCTCTAATTCCCCAGGATCTGCCTGGCTCCTGACATTTGGACTTTGTTTCCTGTTACTGGCTGGAGGACAGCCTTCAAAGCTGATGGCTGAACTCAGTTTCTCCAGCTTGGTGTTGGGCACCCCTAGGATATGGCTGTGCTCAATTCCTTGACCCTGGCACTCCTGGCCCCTCTGTCTAACTCCCTTTCCATACAGCCCTAGACCCATCCTAGGGCTTATCCTCCCCCCTGCCCATCAACCCCTTAACACCCTGGAGGGAACACTGCTTACTACACCTTGTCTGTTACAAATTGTTCAGAACTCAATAAATCCTAGACAACACTCTTTCTGATTTAATTTATTCCTATAATGTGTCTTTGTAAGTCATCTTCTCATGAATAACAGGGCTAGGGTTTCACTTGCCTTGTTGATATATTGTTAAAAATAAATAAATTGTATTTGAGTAAATCTGAAAAAAAAAAAAAAACTCTCCCTCCTTTCTCACCCATCCTGCCCCACTACTGCCCAGTGTCAAAAATGTGCTTGATCTGAAATTGCTCAGTAAACCAGGAACGATAAAATAGAAATAATTTCTCTCTATAAAAATGAGGATGAATTAGTTATTCTTTAAATAACAAACTTGAAAGAAATCTACCCTGAGAACTTCTTGAAGACCTGCCTTTGTCACCAACTCTCTGGGAGGCCTGCTGTAGTCACTAACCTCTGGGACCCTCTTGTCCTCTCTTTATAAACGGAAGGCACAACATGGATATTCTGTTGTCCTAAGAGGATGGCACATCATTAACAATGTAACGTGAACAAATGGTGAGGCCTTTGGTTATACATAATCTTGTTTTTACTATATGGATAAACCTTGATATTTAGAAAGGAGCAGAATTAGGTTATTCTCTGTATAGCCATCTGAAGTTAATTAGGCAGTGAATCTTAATTACCTATATTAGATGAGCCTGGAAAACTGAAATGAAACAGTTTCTGCATACTGTCTTCCAATCTGCCATTAATAGCATAAACAAAGAGCCAAATTCATACATTTGGTCAGCAACCACTGACTTCAGGGTGTCTTAATTCATGGTTACATTTTTATCCCAGGTTAACAGAGTTTCCAGATCCCAGATAAGCCTCAACATTCTCTGTTGAAATGAAGATGAGAGAAGCATAAGAAGTTAGCCTCTTTGGGCTGCTATAACAAATACTATAACTGGGGTGCCTTATAAGTAACAGATTTATTGCTCACAATTCTGGAGGCTGGGAATTTCAAGATGGAGCTGCCAGCAGATTTAGCGTCTGGCAGGAGTCCATTTCCTGGTTCATAGATGGCATCTTCTCGCTATCTTCCCATGGTGGAAGGGGTAAGGAGCTCTCTGAAGACTTTTTTTTTTTTTTTTTTTTTAAATAAGGGCACTGATCCCAGAAGTTTTATCTCTCTTTTTTTTTTTTTTTTTTTTTTTTTTGAGACGGAGTCTCGCTCTGTCGCCCAGGCTGGAGTGCAGTGGTGCGATCTCGGCTCACTGCAAGCTCCGCCTTTCGGGTTCACGCCATACTCCTGCCTCAGCCTCCTCAGTAGCTGGGACTACAGGTGCATACCACCATGCCTGGCTAATTTTTGTTGTATTTTTTAGTAGAGACGGGGTAGTTTTATCTCTTAATACTATCACATTGGGATTAGATTTCAACAGATTAATTTGGGAGAGGATAAAAAATGTCTAGACACTAGCAAGGACTGTGGCTATTCTTAACCTTACTCAGGCAATTAAATTGTTCTGATTCTATTAAAATTTATTTTCTTCAACTCCTAACGTCTTGTATGTGCAAGTGTCTCAGCCTGAAATTTTTGTCAAAGTAGTGAAATATCTAGGACTAAGATCATCCACATTAGAATAAGACCTGCTTCAGACGATCTGGATTTGAATGTAGCAGTTCATGTCTCCTTTCTTCACTATGTAGAACAAAAGGATTTTAGAAACCACCCAATTCTCAGCCACATTTGGCCCCTTTTTCTAATAGGAAAACTAAGTCTCAGAGAGGTCAAATGTTTTGCCCAAAGTCATGTAGCAGCTAGCAGCAAACCCAAAACTAGGATACAGCCTTCTGACTTTTAATCAATGATTTTAAAAAAAGTGTATATTTGGTTGATTTAAAATGCTGAGTGTGGAAGGAAAATAATTTCAAAAGATTAACAACAATTACAACTTTTTTTTTAAATGAATCCCAATCCCTTTGATGCTAAAACATTGGAAAAAGATGAAGTTTCCTTTTACAGCTGTGCAGACTTAGACTTCTCCTTTGTACCTGGAAACATGATGCATTATTCATGCAAACAGAATGTATTTGTTCTGAGACTCTGCAGAGGAAAAGAAAAGTTAATGGCAAAATTAAGCGAAGGAGTGATCTCTGCAGTGCTTTGACAGAACAGCTATGAACAGCTATCTAAAGTTAGACATGGAAGCCCTCCTTGGGAAAGGAGCCCACATAAAGACATTAATGAAAGTAGATTTATCGACACGTCTGGAATTCTACTGACTTTGTTCCTTCACGTTCAATGGTGTGCCTCCTCTGGAGTCCTTACCTTTCAAGTTTTAAGGCATTTAAGTATTAGACACCCCAGTAAAAAATGCTGTGGACTCTATTTGTCCTCACTGTATGTTTTAGATATGTAAAAAATAATATTTGCATGTTGTGAGATGTCGGAATAAAGAGGGAGGTTACAGTGTTTTATAAAAAGTAAATATCCAAAAGTGGAAATGATTACTGTGGCATCACTCAGTTAATAGGCACTTGCTAAAAAGTCTAGTGTATGGCAGCCATCACAGTTATTAAATATGGAGAGCAAGATTTTTTAACAGGTGATCTACAGACACCTGCAGCTGACTAACTTGAGGCCCTTGACAAGATGTATATGCATAGGCCAGTTCCAGAGCTGCTGTAGCTGAATCTTTGGGGATAGACCTGAACCTCTGCACTGCTAATCTGCTTCTGGGGGCTTCTGATACAAGAAACTGCTGTCGAGGCTGAAGATTCTTTACTTCTTTTGCTTCTTTATTCAAAGTCGCTTATTCCATTTGAGGTATACAATAAAAGATGCATTTAAATTAGGTCGAGAAGATGTTTTGGGGCAAGTTTGTGACTGATCTTTTTTCTTCCAGATAGTTTAGACTTTACCCCATAGGAAATAGGGAGCTAACCACAATCTTTTAGTAAGACGGAATACCCGATTTGATTTTTAGGAAAACAATCCTGGGAGCAACAGGGACACTGCACAATAGTGAAAAGATTAATTTGATCATTCAGGTTGTTTCTAAGTGAGTTTCTCATATGTTTATGTTGCTCCAAGATAATCTAATAGAAAGGAGAAGATCTGATATTCACAATGTAGCTAAGAGGATTTCTCTTTCTCTCTCCATGAGGAGAACATCTTGGAGTGGGATTCTTTCTTGCCCTGCTCATTCCTCTTTACTTGTGCAGAAGTAACTAACCTGATTAGTATAATTATGGCCAGTGGTTCTCCAATTTTGGTGTGCACAAGAATCACCTGGAGGGCGTGTTAAACTAAGGACTGCTGGGCTCAACCCCAGAGGTTCTGATTTGGTGGGTCTGGGTTGGGGCCCAATAAATTTGCATTTCTAATGAGTTGCCAGGAGATGCTGATGCTTAACGAGGGGCTACACCTGGAGAACTATCTTTTTAAGTCAAAACGTTCTTTCCCTGGAAGTCTCTTGAAATAGTAAGAAGGGCAGTGGGGGGTTCCCCTTTGCTTTATTTTTCAATGAATTAAGCTCATCTGAGCTGGTCCTATTCACACGGTGGAGAGACACCCTGTTCCAACTTTTCAGTCTAAGACCACAAGTGCATGTCAAGGTGAGCCTGCTTGTGCATCCAGATGCATCACTTAGGTGAGGCATAGATTAGGCTGTTCTGTTTCAGCAATCTCAAATCCAAGTTCACCATCTCATCCTTCTATTTACTAGATATTTAGACAGAAAGACAGGAAGAGGGAAAGTGATAGTATTTGAACATCAACCATCTTTGTCCTCTTTAGGAAGAAAGTTTCCTTACGGAAAATCTACATATTTGCTCATATGAGCTGATGTGCCAAACCTTGGCACCCCTTAGGCCAAGAAGTTTGCAGTAGCTTGTGTGTGGATGCAATAGCATTGCAGTGACAGGTAGACATTATATTACTGGGACTTTAAGTTACAAACGTGCAGCTAAATTGCACCTATAAAATATTATTATGGATGTTTTAGCCCTGAGATTGTTAATACTTGGGATTTGACAGAGTACTAGAGTAGCATTTTCAAATATTGTCTCTGTTTTGTTTTGAATTTCATCCGGGGAGAAGAGGAAACTTTTCCTAGGAGACTTGCACGCATGTGGCTTCCAGAGGTGGAGTCACGCCTACCCACATGAGCCCCAGGTTTGTTCTAGATTCTTCCCTTCAGAAGCCCTAAACATGAATGTGGGTTTCAGAGATCCGCGCTGAGATCAATGACAGAGAAATGTTGCATTTTTAGTCAATGAGAAGATAAAAAGAAATAGGATATCTTCCTAGATCAGTAATGTGTCATTTTGGTGGATTGAGATGGAAAGCCTATGAAATGGAGAAAAAATTAAAACAGCCCATGTGTGAAACAGACTGTTTTCAGGAATTGGAGCAGAATTCATTTTAAAAATGACAGGTTTTTGTTGTCAAGTCAGAGAGGAGCAGTGGAAATGTGGGAAAAGAAATGAAGGAATCTGTGTTGATTGAAATGGAGCAAGAGAGGCATTTTCTTAACCCAAAGACAGAACTTATGAAACACACAGATACAAATGGGAAAGGATTTTGCTGTATCTAACTGCTTTCAGAGGAACAACTAAAAATGAAGAGGATGATTCAGTTGTTACTAGAATGGAGGCTATATTTCTCCCCTAAATTTTGGCAACTATTAGGCCGTATCTTCTCAGAGAGGGAACTAGAATGTTTTCCCAGAGGAAGGCTGCCTTAAGCACCATTGAGAGACCTTCACTTAGTAGTAAGTGGGGAACCAGTCATAAGAGCAAATGAGATACCACCCTAACATCTGAGACAGCTACATGAGGAGGTTAAATGAGATGGTCAGATTGTTAAGGTGAATACCAGCAGAGCATACTTCAAGGTAGCACAACTACTTGTGAGGAAACAGGTATGGCATGTGCTATGAGGGATATGGCTAGGAAATGTATGAAGTTGATGGATTCAGGGAAGATTGCATTCTCAGTTTCAGCAAGAAATGTCAATAAGATTTAAACTGGGCCTAGATTTGCTGTAGGCTGCTGGGAAGAGACCATCCATGTGGTGGGCTGCATTTATTTTTGGCTGATCTGGAACAGACTGAATTCCTCTCTCTCATGCTGGGGACATCATGAGACAGAAGCTGGAAGCATGTGTGCCTGGCCCAAGAGCAAAGAGAAAGGAAGGAAAGCAGAGTGATCTAGCAAACAGGGTTAGCTCCACATGTGGTTAAGAAGAAAGAGAAGCAACTTAGAAAGTAGGTTAAACATTTTAAACTTCACTCAGTCTGCCGAGAAGGAAGAAAAGGAAAACAGAGGAACCAGAGCTCTCAGAGACAATCCTTCTGTGATTAAAAAAAAAAAAAAAAAAGGGAAAAGAAAGACATTTTGCTGCCAGGAAAAGAGAACAAGTTAGTCAAGGCCTGAAAAATTCAAACTCTGAGAGAGGAGAAGATTTTCAGGGAGCGCACATGGTCTGGGGCATGTTGATCATTGCTGGCCTCTGGAGGTGCACATGCTTTTGGAAGTTCATGAATTTGCTAAAGGTGATTTTGAACAGAGAGATGTGGAGAACAAGGAAGACTACCTTTAAGAGATGAGCTTCGTATGTCTAGGTAACTCAAGAGCAAGAGGTAAGATCAGTAGCCACTAGTACATGAAAATACAACATGCTTTGGAATCTTGCTGGGGGTGAAGAATGGCTCAGAGAAAGCAAGGCAGTTTGGAGAGCTGACTGTTTATAAAAGTTATACATGTGAGGAAACATCCTCGTGAGAGACTCACTAGACAGAGTCCACCACAATTCGGTTTTGAGTTAAAGAACATACAGCTCAAAATGGTGATGGAATTTCAGAGGGAAAGACCCTAAGAGGGAGTATCCACCTGCAACTGTCTAAATCTTGCAAAAAGTCAGGATAATCCCAAATGCTACTCCTAGGGAGGCTGTATGATAGATGGATATTTTTTTTTTCTTTCAAGAAATCAGAAGGTCACAATTAACCTCTCAATAGAAGATTTCTCCTTACTGGTTTTAAATAATGACCCCAGGACAGACACAACAGGCTCCAGGCAGAACTAAAGCCAGAACTATTTCCTCCTTTTTCTCAGTCAGTGTTAAGCATTTGTGGCTGGAGATTGCACCGTGAGCCTTGGTCACTCTTCGAATTACGCACTAGGATCTGAAAACATGACTCTGCATGCAGTAGGTGATTCGGAAGCTGAGGATTTATTTGTGACATCTAAACAATGCTGGTATGAGTTTGGCTCCATGATACTCCTATGTGTACTTCCCACTGATACTACAGAAAATGGCAATCATGAGAAACTTGGAGTTCCACTAACTCAATTTTGGAGGAGCTAAAGGCTGTAATCATTTGGCAGAAGTGGACCAAGATGCTACTTTTGCTGAAGACAGACTCCGTCAGAGTGACACTCACCTGTCTGAGGAAGAGCAGAATAAGGAAGTAGGGAGTATATTATTTTCTAGGCTGCTGTAAGAAAGGTTGATCATCCCTAATCTAAACATCCAAAATCCAAAATGCTCCACAATCTGAGACTTTTTGAGAGCTGACATGAGGCCACAAGTGGAAAAATCCACATCTGAATTTTGTGCATGAAACAAATTTGTGTTTCATGCAAACGATTAGTAAAAATATTGTATAAAACTACATTCAGATTATGTGTATAATGTGTACGTGAAACATAAATGAATTTCTTGTTTAGACTCAGGTCCAATCCCCAACATGTTTCATTATGTATATGCAAATATTTCAAAATCCAAAAAAAAAAAAAAAGAAAAAAAGAAATCCAAAACACTTCTGGTTTCAAGCATTTCAAGTAAGAGATACTCAAAATGTACCACAAACTTGGTGGTTGAACCCAACATGAATGTATGGTCTTATTGCTCTGTAAGTCTGAAATGGGTCTCATTGGGCTAACATTAAGTTTGGCAGGTTTTCTGTTGCCTTCGAGAGGCTTTAGGGGAGAATCCATCCTCTTGCCTTTTGCAGCTTCTAAAAGTGGCCCACCTTCCTTGGCTCATGGCCCCTTCAGATACCTCCAGAGCCAGCAACACTAGGCTGATTTCTTCTCACACTGCTGTCTCTGTGGCTCTGAGTTCCTCTTTCCCTTTTAAGGTTGGGCCCACACAGATAATCTAGGATAATCTCCCTATTTTAATTAGCAATCTGAATTCCATCTGCAACTTTAGTTCTCCTTTGCCATGTAAGGTAACATTTTCACAGATTCTGGAGATTAGGATGTGGACATGGGACAATTATTCTGCCTAATACAGGGAGCAAGAATTTTTGACTTCAGTTCTTTAAACTTGAATGTATGAAGCACAGATGATTTTTTTAAATTTTATACCCTTTCTTAGAATGTAAAAATGGGGAGATCCACATATAAATTTAGGGCATCTTTATGTTACTCTTCATTGTATATCTTATAAGCAATATTTGAATGATGTGGCAGGGCATAATTTGAAATAAAAGAGTTAATGAATTTTTGGTGTAGGATGTAGCATTTAATGCTAATTTCATTAATGTCCTCTTCTGGCTCTTCAGCTGAACTGCCCATATCACAGAAGGGCAGTTGTTGGTCTGTCTCATATGCAGAAGCGGGAACCTTTTTTACACGAATGATCTTTTTCCCCATAAAGAAAATGAGTAAAGCAATACTCCTGGCTGACCAAAGCCTTGGCCTTTGAACCAAATGTTAAGAAAGAACAAAAGTGAGGGAGAGGAAGGAGAAACACGTAACCTTCTCTTTTATGCTGAAGAAGACTCTGCTCTCCTTTATGTGAGTGGGGAATTGCAGTAAGCAGTGAGCAGTTTCAGATTTTTCTCTCCAGTAGTTTGCTTGGGCCCATACTGTTATGGTTGCTGAGAGTCATGGTTCTCTCTCTCTGCTTGTCTCATGGTTCAGTAAAAGGGAAGTGAATTGTTTTCTGCTTTCTGTCCAATGTGATAAAACTATATGTACCCACTGTACAAATGCAAATTTTTAGCTTGTGACTGGTGAGAAAATCTGGTAAACTTTGCTTCAGGTCCCATTACCATAAGAGAGGAGGGCAGTGTCCATTTATTCTCAGGCCCAGGTAGTACTTTCCAAACCAATTTTATCAAGAAACCCTATGTCAAGGGCTTGTATGCAATTTCGAAGATTAACAATGCTGTTATATTGATCACCATTAACTATCAGTTCTTTGAAATTGGGATGGAGGGTTGATTTCTTGACACCCCAAACTTACATGTCTAGGAGATAAACAGAAATCCTTACAAGCAGAAACTTAAAGATGATGTTACAACACCTCTCATTCTACTGAAGCTGTGACCTAAGTCATTATCCACAGTTTAATAAACACATACACTTTTATGGAGTCTTAACCCACAATGCTGTGATCTTCATCATTATCATCTTCATTAGAAGCAGATGACAGCAAAGTGTTGACTGCACATTTAGAATAATGTTTAAATAATTCCTGGGTGGGGGGTGAACCTGGCAACCTAATCAATTTTTGAGAGACTGTAGCAGGAGCTGGGGATGGGGGATTATTTAACAAACAATGTCTTCAAGAAACTGATTTATGGTCTAAGATGATGAAGAAAGTATCTTAAACTGAAAAACAGATCACTTTATAAAAAAGCAATCAATATAAAAATCTCCTCAATATCATTGGGATAAATTTTTGAAATATGACATTGTTATTTGCTTTTTTCTCTTCTACAAACACTTAAGATTTAGTATAGGATATTTGGAAAATAATAGAAAAGTGCAGTGCTTGCACACACATATCTCAAATTTCACTTCTGAGGAGACATCACCGTTGAGAATTGTAGTTGAACATGTTTTTGTTGTTGTTGTGTTTTTGTTTTTGTTTTTTGAGATGGAGTCTAGCTCTATCGCCAGGCTGAAGTGCAGTGGCACCATCTTGGCTCACTGCAACCTCTGACTCCCTGGTTCAAGTGATTTTCCTGCCTCAGCCTCCCAGGTAGCTGGAATTACAGGCCTGCACCACCATGCCCAGCTAATTTTTGTATTTTTAGTAGAGATGGTGTTTCACCATGTTGGCCAGGATGGTCTCGATCTCCTGACCGAGGCCCGCCTCGGCCTCCCAAAGCGCTGGGATTACAGGTGTGAGCCACCATGCCTGGCCTGAACATGTTTTTATTGTGTCAAGCAAGCCTTATCCCTTCTACTCAAATGGCTATCCCCAAAACTCCCCTATGTAGACATTCCAGAGCTTCTTGGAACAGTCCCCAGTACTTGGTTGTGCTGGTGTCTTCCCATGTCAGTCTTCATGCTTTGTTTTCAACTTCCTTTCTTTTGAAAAAGCAAATCTCAGTATTCTGGAACATTTGTTACACTCTTGTTTCCTCCCTTAGGCCAGGCAACCTTGAAGGCAGGAGCCATTCCAGTATCAGAAGGGAGATACTAACGAGGAGGGTGCAATGTTGCAGATCTGCTGAGTATGCATCTTATTGTCTGAAATCACTATATTTTTCCAGCTAGTTTTTTCTCCTGATAAAGGAAGACAAACTCTCTCTGTGAATCCTTTATTTTTGTTTCTAGAGATAGAAAGATTAACAGGTATAGCCTGTGTTTATAATCCTTTTATATAGACAAAACTCAGAATCAAAATAAACTGACCTTCTCCTTCCCTCCCCTATCACCATTTTATTTTTCCTCACAATAGTTTAAAACATGATCAGAAAGATTTTTTTGTGTACTATTTTCAGGGCCCAAATACAAGAAAAAGTAGCTGCTGTAACAATTCAATTTTAAAATAATATTTCTAAGAAATGCTCTGAAATGAAATGCATTTTAAACCATTGTGTCATTTAATGTCACCAATTTTTTTTTTCAGTTTGTTTCTTTACTCATTGTCCGGGTATTTCAATCCTTTCCTTTAGAAGGGCTTTAAAAATTATTTATAATAAGCTGTAGCTATTATTGTAATGAAGTGGTATTATCCCGGAAAAGTGAATATATATTATTTTTGTAGAGCAATCGTTTAGGAATCATAGTGTAGACAAATCAGTGGTTATTTCTCTTTACTGGGGAGGAAATCAACTCACAGGATGTTTCATAACTTTATTTCCCTCTCTTGTTGAATACATCTCTGGCTTCTTATAACATACATAAACCCTTGAGTTACATCAGGTGTTGGTTATTGCAGCGACCTCAAGGCCGCACAGCTAGTGAATGGCAGGCTTGAGGCCAGAGCCAAATATTTAGTACCCAAGTCCTTTGCCCTTGGCACTGACTTCACTTTCTATCCAAAAAGATTAAAACAGTTTCCATTTAGGTGACTAAAAATAAATAAGAGATCCTTGACTGGAAGGCTTTTAATGTACAGAAAATTTCTTTTCATGTTTGAAAAGCTTTAAGCCCCAATTTCATTCTTCTGTATGTGGATATCTAGTTTTCTCAGCACTATTTATGAAAGAGACTATTATTTTTCATTGCAAATACTTGGCTCCTTTGCCAAAAATTAATTGGCCATATATGTATGGATTTATGTCTGAGCTCTCTATATTATTCCCTTGGTCAAGTTATCTATTATTATTATTAATGTTTTGGCCAGTACCATGGTATTTTAATTACTATTGCTTTGTAGTATTGCTTGAAATTAGGTAATGTGATGCCTCCAGCTTTGTTCTTTTTGCTCAGGATTGCCTTGGCTATTCAGATATTTTTGTAGTTCCATATAAATTTTAGTTTTTTTTTCTCTTTCTGTGAAAAATAATGTTGGAATTTTGATGGAAATTGCATTGAATTTATAGATTGCTTTACGTAGTATGGACATTTTCAAAACATTATTATTTTCAATCCATGAACACAGGATATCTTTCCATTTATTTGTGTCTTCTACAATTTCTTTCATCAAAGTTTTATAGTTTTCAGTGTATAGGTCTTTCACCTCTTTGGTTAAATTTATTCCTAAGTATTTTAGTTTTTGTAGCTCTTCTAAATGCGATTGCTCTCTTGATTTCTTTTGCAAATCGTTTGTTGTTAGTGTATAGAAATGCTAATGACTTTTGTGTGTTGATTTTGTATCCTGTGACTTTACTGTATTTGATTATTAGTTCTAAAACTTCTTTGGTGAGAGTTTGTAGAGTTTTCTATATATAAAATCATGTCATCACCAAACGGTGACAATTTCACTACTTCCTTCCCTACTTGGATACCTTTATTTCTGTCTCTTGCCTAACTGCTCTGGCAAGTTCTTCCACTACTGTTAAATAGAAGTTGTGAGAGTAGGCATCCTTGTCTTGTTCCAGGTCTTAGAAGTAAGGGTTTCAGTTTTTCAATAATGAGTATAATGCTAGCTGTGGGCTTCTCACACATGGACTTTATTGAGTTGAGGTACATTTCTTCTATATCTATTTTGGTGACAATTTTTAATTATGAAAGAATTTAGAATTTTTGTCAAAAGCTTTATCTGCATATAATCAGATATATGGTTTTTGCCCTTCGTTCTGTTAATTATCTCACACCATATACAAAAATCAAATCAAAATGTATGAAAGACGTAAACATAAGACCACAACTGTAAAGCTGCCAAAAGAAAACATAGGGGGGAAATTACATGACATTGTATGGGCAATGATTTTTTAGATTTGACCCCAGAAGAACAGGCAATAAAAACAAAAATAGACAAATGGGATTATGTTGAACTGTAAAGCTTCTGCATAGCAAAGGAAAGAATCAACAGAGTAAAGAGACACCCTACTGAATGAGTGACTATATTTGCAAATCATACCAGTCCTAAGGAGCTAATTATCCAAAATATAATGTATGAGGAACTCAAACAATTCAATAGTAAGAAAACAACACAGTTTTAGAAATGGGCAAAGGACCTAAATAGATAATTTTAGAAGAAGCCATACAAATGGTTAACAGGTGTATGAAAAGGTGCTCCACATCACTAATTATTAGGGAAATACAAACCAAAACCACAAGAAAATCTCACTTCATGCTGTTAGAATGGCTACTATCAAAAAGAAGAAATGTAAGTATTGATGAGTATGCGGAGAAAAGGGATCCCTTGCATGCTGTTGGTGGGAATGTAAATTAATACAGCCATTATGGAAAACTGTGTGAAGGTTCCTGGAAAAACTAGAAATAGAATTGCCATATGATCCAGCAATCCCATTTCTGAATAGTTACCCAGAAGATATGAAATCAATTTGGCAAAGGGATATCTGCACTTCTATGTTCCTTGCAGCATTATTCACAATAGCCAAGTTATGGAATCAACCTATGTCCATCAACAGAAGAATGAATAAAAAAAAAAGTGCTATGTACGCAAACCGGAATACTATTTGGCCTTAAAAGAGAAGGAAATCCTGACGTTTGTGACAACATGGATGGAACTGGAAATGTTATGCTAAGTGAAATAAGCCAGGCACAGAAAGACAAATGCCACATTCTCACTTATATGTAGAATCTAAATCAATTGAACTCACAGAAGCAGAGAGTAGGACGGTGGTTACAGAGGCTGGAGGGTGGGGTAATGGGGGACATGATGGTCAAAGCGTATAAAAACTTAGGAGAAATACATTTTTGGGTTATGTTGCACAGCATAGTGAATATAGTTAATAATAGAGTATTGTATATTTCAAAATTTCTGAGAGTAAATTTCGAGTGTTTTCACCACAAATAATCTTAACTATTGGAGGTGCTGGATATGTTAACAAGCTTGATTTAATTATGTCACATTGTATTCATAACTCATAGCATCACTTTTTACCCTATAAATTTATAAAATTATAAATTGTCAATTTATAATTCAAGCAAAACAAAAGAAAAGCTTTGAGCTGCAGGGCTGGCTCCTACTTTACAGCCAGGATGAAACCCTTAGCACAGAGCATGCTGGGAGGATGGAGAAGAAAGATGGACGCCGTCGTGCTTTCCCAGGGCCGATAGGGTCTTTATTGGGATGTAATTTTCTATAGCTTTTTATTAATTAATGTAACAAATGTTTATTAAGCATTTGCTCTGTGTCAGAGATGTTTAGGATATAAAGGAGTGAACAAAATGAACAAATAGTGCTGTCTCCTGGAGCTCACATTTTAACAATTGTCTTAGTGTTTTATTTCTATTAATATTCCTGTTAGAAGTCTGTCTTTAGCACCAATTATCTGAATGCTATCTCTATAATAGATATTTTTGGTCGCAGAACAATTGCTACTCTCTACTGGAGGCTTGTAACATTCCAGACACCATGCTAAGCGAGTCATACATTATTCAATTTAAACTACCCATCTTTGAGGCTGTTCTTATAATTTTTACTCTATATAACCAGTACATGGTAGATCTAGAATTTTAACATAGGTCTGTTTGACTCCTAAAGCTATTCTCTTTATCACAGTCTACGCTAGTGTATCTTAATAATTGTTGTCTTAGATCAGAGGTTAAAAAAAAAACTAAAACATGAAATTGCTTTATTTTTGTAACAGATAAATTCAACATAAATTAGCTTTCAAATCAGAAGAAAGCTATCTGTTCTTTAAGTCCCATTGTGAGGTGGTAAATTAGAAGTGTAAACTTCAGGATGGACAATTATGTCTATTTCAACACTTGCCTAGCTTATCGTACATGGATGTGTTACTGCTGAAAATTATACAGACAACCATTATCAGCAATTGTCTTCAGTTCTTTGTACTTGACCAAGAGTATACAGTAGATCACATTACATGGTTAAAATGATTGCCACTAATTTTTTTTTTCTGGGACAGGGTCTTACTCTGTGATCCAGGCTGGAATGCAGTGGCATGAGCTCATCTTACTGCAACCTCCATCTCCCTGACTCAAGTGATACTCCCACCTCGGCCTTCCAAGTAAGCTGGGACTACAGGTGCCTGCCACCATGCCAGGCTAATTGTTGTATTTTTTGTAGAGGTGGGATCTCACTATGTTGCCTAGGCTTGTCTTGAACTCTTGGGCTCAAGTGATCTGCCCACCTCAACCTCCCAAAGTACTGAGATTACAGGTGTGAGTCACTGTGCCTGGACTTTTGCCAATAGATTTTAATAATTATTGTATTTATCTTCAAAGGAAAGTATGGGTTGTAGCTTAAGGAAGTATGTATTCAAAACATTGGCTCCATACATATACTCATTGGGGCAAAAGAGTTAATAGTGGCTGATATAAATGTATGAGTTTATGCAGCTTTTCCTCAACTCAGGTCTTTGATAATACATATAGTCTTTGACTTCCAGTCTTCTTGTAACTTTCAAATGCTTACCTGTTTTCATAACTCTGTTTCGTTCTCTTTCCCTCTGTCCTTCTTGGATACCCTTCCTTCTGCAAATATTCATTATGGCTGCTCCATGTAACTTCTACAGCATTAGAAGTTCAAAGCTGGGGCCAGGCTTTATGATTACGACTACACTAGCTGTGATTTCAGCATGATTTTGAAAACCACAATGAATTCTGTATGGTTAGAGGAAGCAATGATTACCATAGATGTGCAAGCAAGTCTGATACAATGGGGAAATTAGAAAATAATATCTGGTGATATTAATATTAGCAGATGCTAACTATTGAGAGATTATCATATTCCAGGCAATCTTGCTAAGTGGTTTGTATAAATCATCTCATTTAATCCTCACAGCAGGCCTATGTAAAAAGTAATTGATTGCTGAGAGAGGTTCAATAACTTGCTCATGGTTTGCACTGCTTGCAGATAGCCAATCAGAACTAAAGTCCATGTAATTTTATTTCTAGAATTAGGATTCTTCTCTAGTATGTGATAGGCTCAAAGATGGTGAGAAAGCCTACACAGAGGCAACACCGCTGTACTTAAGTAAAAATTTCTACTGACACTTCAATCCCATTTACATCACTTTACCATTTCGGGTGTAACTGGATAGCATCAAACATCCCTTATTTAATCAGATTAACTAAGCCATATAGCATAAGTAATTATAATTAGTTATCTAATCAAACAGTTGTAATGACTGAACTTTACATATTCCGTGTCTCAGCACCATTCAGATTTGTGCACATTTCACTACAGCCCTGTTAATTTTTTCTTCTCACTACCAAAGAATGCTTAGATTTGATTTAAAAATCATCTCTTGCTTCTTGTATTGTGCCTCAGATTCTAGGATTGTAACCAAAAAGCAAATATATGAGGTAAAATTTTATGGTTTTTTCAATCAGGAAAATCATAGATCATGAACAAAATGCACAGGTATTTGAACAAAGTCTTTGGACATCTTGGTCTTTATCATGAAAGCTTTTATTATGAAGTCAATTAGAGACAATAATCTATCTGGCCTAACCACGTATACCCATCATGTGCCCAAAGCTGTGACTCATCTTCATTGTTCTTTTACATGAATTAAAAAAAGGTGCTGCTTCTGAATTGGTATTCAGCTAGGCAATGGGAAGAGGATTTGCTAGGGAGAAGCAGGCATTGCTTCATAGAGGTGGATGCAGCCCTGAGCCAGGACACAAACTTGGCAGGTGAAGAGAGGGATGAATTGCAGCCCATACTTGCCAACAGAACGGGAACATCTGTGAAGTAAACAACCATGCACATTGGTTCTATCTGCCTGTCGCTATAGTGGAAATTACAGGTAGAATGCTGAATACCATGTATTCCTTTCTTATGGTCTTAAGACCATCTTTAAGGTCGGTAGTGAGGAAACTGACTAAGAGAAGCTGAGAGCACACAGCTATTAAGTGTGGGAGCTAGGATTTAGACTGAGGTCTGATTAATTCTAAAGTCTGGCCCATTCTCTCTGATACACAAATACCTTATTTCTGCTCTGAAAGAATTTCCAAACTTGTGGGTGGCATAATTAGCCCTGATGAACAAAAAGCAGCAAGTAGAATCCTGTTTCTTGTGCACATCAAACATTTACTCATCTCTTTGCCTTTGTTTAATCTCTTTCTTCTACTAGGAGTTCCCTTTTCTTCTCATCTTCATGTATTAAAATCTTGCCTATTTTTAAAAATGTCAATAAAATACTACTCTCTCCATGAAGCTTTCCTTGATACCCTTTAACATGAAAATAATCTCCATCCTCAAAATCACCAAAGCACATTCCTTACCACTCTGATGGAACTGACCTTGTTGAAACTTTCATATGGCTATATGTGTACCTGCCTCTTTTTTTGCCCCTGTAATGGACCATAAATTCTTAGATGCTGATGTCATATAAAAACTTTTTATCACCACTTCTTGGCATAGTATAGGAGCTCAAGGTTTTCGTAACTGAATAAATCAATGATTGTATAAACGATTGAATGAATAAACCAACAATAATTAAGACTTATTTTCAATAAAATGATGGGCGAACCACTAATGCTGCTGGAAATAATGGAAAAATCTTGATAAGAGAGTTTTGAAAATCTTAAATAAAGAGCTAACGTGATGTTACCAGCTGAACTGAATCCCCCTCAAATTTGTATGTTGAAGTCTTAATCCTCAGTACCTCAGAATTTAACTTTATTTGGAAACAGGACCACTGCAGATATAGCTAGTTGTTAAGAAACTAGAGAAAAGCAGTGCATTGCCTACAGAAGAACAACAATTAGAGTGGCAGTAGAATTATCATCTGAAATCATGGAAGCCAAAAGAAAGTGGCACAAAGCATCAAGTGCTAAAAGAAAAGAACAATCAACTCTGGATTTTATATGCAGCAAAAATACCCTTCAGGAATGAAGGGAAAATGCAAGCCTCCTGAGATAAAGGAAAACTATGAAAATTTGTTGCTAACAGAAACATCCTTAAAAAAAGACTACAGGTGGCTGGGTGCAGTGGCTGAGGCTTGTAATTCCAGCACTGAGGCTGAGGTGGGAGGATTGCTTGAGCCCAGAAGTTCAAGACCAGCCTGGGCAACATAGTGAGACCCATCTCTACAAGAAATAAACAAAATGAGTCAGGTGTGGTTGGTGCATGTCTGTAGTCCCAGCTACTCAGGTGGCTGAGATGGGAGGATCCCTGGAGCCTAGGAGGTCAAGGCTGCAGTGAGTCGAGATCTCGCCACTGCACTCCAGCCTGGGCGACAGAGCGAGACTCTGTCTCAAAAATAAAATAAAATAACAGCATGGCTGAATCCCACATTCCACGCAGAACCTATCTCGCTCTTTATATCTTAGGGTTATTGGTAGGTTTAGGATTTTTCTGGTCATCTGATTCCCACACGACAGTTCTCCAGGTGGTCTTGAACCAACCCAGTTTCCCCTTTTCTTGTTTGTAGTTTTCAACAATAACTGTAGAATGTTCTGGGAATGCACATCCTGATATAAGCAGAAGCTGTCTGGAACAACCTGGGTTCTGTTACAGTCCCTCCCAGAAACAGGATGTCCTTCAAAGCTTTAGCACAGTGTGTCATGTTCCCTGGGGTATAAACCCTGGGGCACTTACAGAAGAGGCTACATCTGCCCTGGGCAGCTTTCCTGAGCTTTGTCCTGAAGCAAGCTTGCCCTGAATGCCGGTTTCTGTGGTCCCTTGCTACCTATTTGTAAGTAATAAACCTGCTTTCTATAACTTGGGTATTTGAGCATTCTGTCTCATCAGACTCTTGCTCCATATATGAATTGTGTTATTCCTCCAGAATAAAGAAGCAGTAGCTGCAGCCGATGTCCTATTTATTAAGCATTTTTTAGTTCCTGCTAAGACATCATACACAGCCCTTTGATACCTGTCCCCTACTTCCCTCTCATTCTCTGTGTGGGGCATCCTGAATGGTATTTAGCATCTGTGTGGCCCTGGTCGTCTCTGAGCCTTTGCCTGTTTTCTTCTCTTTCCTTCTGGGGAACACCTTATCACCAATCTCTTTCCCAGTTAACACCTTCCAAAAGTCAGTTTTTAGGTTAATTCCTTCACAGAGGCATCCCTGATGCCCTGGATTGTGTTAGATATTCTTGGAATGTGCCTTCAAAGGATCATGTATTTCACTTACCATGGAAAACATCCCATTCATTGGAATAAGCTGCTGGCTCACCAGGGGCAGGAGCAGTGTTATCTTTGCCACTGTCAACCTGTGTCAGGTACACTCTTCGTGCATCATAAAAATCAATAAACATCTGCCATAGAAATGAAAAACAAGTTTATGATTCTTTTCTGAGAGGTTCAGAGGAAGCTTCACTGTCCTCTGCCAATAGTGAATCAATGATTACCAATCACTGATGGACTGTATTTGGTCCCATATTGGATAATTTCTTTCTTTCTTTCTTTCTTTTTTTTTTTGACGGAGTCTCGCTCTGACGCCCAGGCTGGAGTGCAGTGGTGCGATCTCGGCTCACTGCAAGCTCCGCCTCCTGGGTTCACGCCATTCTCCTGCCTCAGCCTCCCGAGTAGCTGGGACTACAGGCACCCGCCACCACGCCTGGCTAATTTTTTGTATTTTTAGTAGAGACAGGGTTTCACTGTGTTAGCCAGGATGGTCTCGATCTCCTGACTTCGTGATCCGCCCGCCTCGGCCTCCCAAAGGGCTGGGATTACAGGCGTGAGCCACCACGCCCGACCCATATTGGATACTCTCTAAGTCATTACCCATTTCTGCTGTACTAATATTCTTCTGTGCTAGGTAATTATTATTTTAAAGTCAGGAGAAAAAAATGCAAGAAATGAAAAAACAACCTACTGTTTCTTAGTTTCCAAGAAAAATAAATACAGAAGATTTAAGCCTCCCCTATTAGATTAAATCATTTTTCTAGGACATGCTAATTTAAGCTAGGTTGTAAAATATTCCAATTACTACATTTAGCAAAGCTATGTAGCATGAATTTTCTGTCACATTTTCCTAAAATGGGCTTCATTTATATCCTATTTTACTTTGCCTCATTTGATTTAATTGTTCTTAAAATTCTTCTACAAACTTAGATCTTGAGGGCATTGCCCTCATGCATAACAAATTTGTTTTTTACAGTCTTAAGGATAAAAGAACCTCAACCCCATTATTTCTTTCAAAAATCTTTGATGAGATATTTTAAAAATGTATTTTGTTACTTTTAAAATGCTATAATATCATAATACCATGCACTCTTTGAAACAATTTCCAAGTTATCTATGATTTTAAGGAGTTTTTATAAAATACTGAGAGTTTAAAATGCTTTAGATCACAAAATTATTTCAGATAACTCATGTAAGCTTCACCGCTACGTCAATCAATAGGAGAGTGCTGTCACTTTTATCCACGTTTTACAGGGGACAGCATGGTAATATGTAGTTTTAATCCAAGATTCACATTTGTGATTTTCTTTGATATGTAGAACACATTAAAAATAACAACAATAAGTAAACTATTCAGAAGATATAGTTCTGTTAAGCACATTTATGAATGAGAGATAAAAACTTCAGAGCATAGTAGCTGAGTCCTTACAATGCAAATGTACTGAATACTTTTAGATTCCTTTGCCATCAAATTAATCATTTGGCTAAAGTGGAAAAAATATGAGTCGATCTTCACATTTAAAGTTGCTCTTATCAACCTGCAAACCGAACATTCAGTTAAAAAAATCATTTTTAAAAGAGTCTATAATAAAAAAGATAATTATGGGTTTGAAGCATCTCAAATTATAGAATTCCATAGAATTTTGGAGCAAAAAACACTCTTTCAGATCTGCTAGTATTCTGAACTTTGAAACAATTACATTATTCTAATGCTTTTTAGAAGTGCTGTAACCTGAGTTCCCAAGTACAATGACATATTTTGGTTCTGATGCATGAGGAAATTTTTATCAATTCTGAATAAATGAAAAAAAGTCAAATTTTTATAAACTCAGTTATATTAAATTTAAAGAATTTAATGTTATCTAAGATTTTAATTGTTTCATGTTTTTAAAGTTCAAATAATATTTTCTCATTTTATTTGGAGAAATAAAAATTGACAATCCTATCTCAGCCTCCTCCTCCCCTTCTCTGACTGTGTATGGGACATTTTATTAGTCTGTGATACCAAATAATTTGAGTTCAGGAATTTTAGCCACTGCTGCTGCTGCTGGAAGTATAGATGGATAAGGTAAGGGCTAGAAGTGTTCAACAACTTGCTCTAGGTCTCGGCTTGGAGCCTGGGTCCCCTGACTCCCAGGCCAGGTCTCTCCAGCTCGTTGTGCTGCCACAGAAACCACAAAATAGCTGCTTTTCCCTTTTCTTTGCCAAATCCAAGAGTGAGAAGCTAAATTGCGCATTAAAATTCTACTCACCAATTCATGATAAAGCATTAAAAATTTAAATTCTATCCCTTTTGTCAAGCACCTTTCCTTTTATTAATGATCTAATCCCAACAGACTCAATTGATAACCCTTGTTACATGAATCTTCAGCTTATTGATAACGTCCATCTGGGTACTATCGTGCATATGAAGGCAAGTGTATTTAAAAATTATTAGAGCATTTAAAATTAGGGTAAATAAAACTAGCCCAGTCTCAGCAGAATTGTGAGAAAATCATGAGGGGGGAAAATTACTTTCAATGGTAATGTTAAGAAGATTCACTCCAGCACTGAGCCTACAGAAGATAACATCTTAAATACAAATTTCATTCTCTGATGACAGAGAAACTGTTAAACAGCTGGAGTCCAAGAAGGAAAATAGCCTAGAGTAGGGTGAAATTCCAAACATGCTATAAAAACAAATGCCTGATATTTTTATTGATGTAATTTATTTTGAAAGGGAGGCGAGTAAATATTTAAAAAACAAAGTCAATAATTTTCCTTTTATTTGTTCAGACAAATGAAAAGGTCAGTAACTGGGCTCTTGATATGTGCTCCCAGGAAATAGGACCACAACAGTGATTTTTCAGCCTTGTAATTACTGCTGGTTTACAAAGAGCATACATATTTGCATAATATAAAACAACATGTTATGAATACAACAAAATGTAGGATACAACAGCCAGTGCTGGCAAAATTAACTGGACCTAAGGGGAAATCAACTCTTTCAGCCTCCCCTAAATGTTCCCAATACCTCTAGATAGTGGGCATTTTGGAGGTAGATGTTGGGAACAGATGTTTCCTATGATGCCGACCATTTCTGCAGATGGTACATACAATGTGTGAGAAAAACTGAACAGCAAGAAATTAGAAATAATCCTTTTTGTTTGCATGATGATCTAATATTTTACAAAACACTTTGCATATGGGAGAATGAGGTTCAGAAATGTCAAAGAGTTTGTTCAAAGCCACTCAGGTAGAAACGGCTGAAGAGGAATGGAAACTAGTGACATATGATTCTGGATTCCACTTGTCTGCCACATTCTACTTCAAATCGACTCTGCCTATCACTGAGTGTCTTAGAATATGCTTGTGTCTTAACCTGTGCACCATAAGCATGTTCATTTCACCTGGGAGATGGCTGTTTCTCCTGAGTTTAGTCACTCCTTTGTATTCAGGGATCTTGAGATTCAGAGCTGGGGCCTTGCAGATGAGGGCGTAAAGTTAAATGATGACCCCAAATCCAGCTTAGGTCAAACTCCATGATCTGGCAGTCATGTCACCTGGCTCCAGGTTGACTGTTCTTTCCAACACAGCCCATTCTGGTTCTTTCCAAAGTTGCTTAGTTTTACAAAGGGGCTTGTCACAGTAGCCTGGTGTAACTTTAGGAGGACTGAAAAATTACATGATGTAAATATAATAGCTTGTAAGTGTTTAGAAAGGTACAAAGACCTAAACTAGTACTGAGCAATACTAGGATCCCCATTCAGGTCTTTAGGAATCAATCGAGTGGGCTTCTAGTTATAAGTGGCTTAATTTTTTTTTTTTTTTTTTTTTTTTTTTAACAGAATCTTGTTCTGTCGCCCAGGCTAGAGTGCAATGGCAGGATCTCAGCTCACTGAAACCTCTGCCTCCCAGGTTCAAGCGATTCTTCTACCTTAGCCTCCTGAATAGCTGGGACTGCAGGCACACGCCACCACGCCCGGCTAATTTTTGTATTTTTAGTAGAGACGGGGTTTCACCATATTGGCCAGGCTGGTCTTGAACTGCTGACCTCATGATCTGCCCGCCTCAGCCCCGCAAAGTGCTGGGATTATAGGTGTGAGCCACTGCGCCCGGCCGTAGATGGCTTAATTCTGACCATGTTGAGATTCATCTGGCGCTGATGTTTTGTCCTTCCTCTTCATCTAGTCCAACTTGAGCAACATAAAGGAATGTCTTCATTTCCATGATCTAGTGAGGTTTTCTGTTCAATTTTGGTGTCTATAAACTTCTGGAGAAATCTCCTTTACTCTTGTAATTGCCTAACAATGCCATAACCTGGAAGCTGACTTATATTTGCATTTCATTCATATTTTAAAACAAACATGAATAATGTTCAGCATTTATTTCTCCAATTCCTTAAGATGGCTGCCCTCTTGTTCTGTCCTGTAATTCACCTGTATTTCATGTTGAATCATGACACCAGTAAGGATTTTGAGAGAGACAAATTGTTCAAACACAAATACTTCATTTAAAATATTCTCAGCCCAGCACTTTGGGAGGCTGAGGTGGGTGGATCATCTGAGGTCAGGACTTTGAGATCAGCCTGGCTAACGTGGTGAAACACCGTCTCTACTAAAAATATAAAAATTAGCTGGGTGTGTTGGTGGGCACCATAATCCCAGCTACCAGGGAGGCTGAGGCAGGAGAATTGCTTGAACCTGGGAGTCAGAGTTTGCAGTAAGCCGAGATGGTGCCATTGCACTCCAGCCTGGGCAACAAGAGCTAAACTCTGTCTCTATCTATCTATCTATCTATCTATCTATCTATCTATCTATCTATCATCTATCTATGTATCTATCTATCTATCTATGTATCTAATCCATCTATCTATCAATCATCTATCTATCTATCTATATCTATCATCTATCTATCATCTATCTATCTATCTATCTATCTATCTATCTATCTATCTATCATCTATTTATCTATCTTTCCTCTCAGTTAAGAATGCTTTGATTTCAGCTGAATTTACCTAAACATTATCAGAATGAAGAAGAAAGAGCATGAGACTCAGAATTTGGATCCTGAAGCTCCAATCCCAGTTTCACTGCTAGGTTGCTTTATCGGCCTTGGCAAGTCTCCCTTCTGTGAGCCTGACTACAGTGAAGGATTAAATAGATGGTGCCTAAGTTCTGTCCCAGGCTGCAGTCATTACATTATCCTGAAATCTATAATGGTAGAAGGGCTTCATCTGACTTCTTGACAGGCATCTATTGCCCCATAGCTATGGGAAACAAGCTAGACTGAAACATACACAAAGCATTCTCCATTATGTTCTTGGGAAAAATAATGGATCAGGTTCTCAGAGCATTTTAACAAGTCTCAGGTAGTGGTACTTCATCCTGATCCTGCAGGTTTGGAAAGGCTCATCAGCTATATTCTCATTTATTTGTGGCTATTGGCTGGTTATGGAGTGGCAGACATCTTAATTATACATTAATGAGGAGTTAATTGCAATTAAGTGTTTTAATAGCAGCTAGTGATTATTAGGTTTTGAAGAAAAGGCAATTTTAGTTTAAGTAGGTCCCATAGCTTTTTAGGCTGAAAAACGATGGACAATAATAGACCTTTAAAGCAGAGAACCTATGTACAGCAGAGAACAATCTTTAGGAGAGAATGTACGCTTTAGATGAGATCACTCATATGACTTGGATCTCCTCTAAGAGGGGATCAAATCCATGTCAGGGCATTGGAAAGATTCCTATGGATTTAGAGTCAGGTTTCCCTATCATACCAGCTTAGACAAGCTCTGTGTTTGAGTTGTAGGGTCCTCACTTGTAAAATCAATAATTACTACCATACCTACCTCCTTGGGTGTTGTAAAACTCAAATAAGATGAAAGATACGAAAGTGCTTACAAACACGTGTATATATTCATTACTAGCTGTGCTGATCATGTAAAGTCATCTCTCATTATACTCTGGAAGACATTTAATCCAAGACAATTTCTATACAACCCCAATATGAAACTATTACAGAGGTAATTCACCGATAGATGAAAGGTGCATGGGACAGGGTTATTACTGAAACATCAAAACGGCAGAGGAAGTTTCCAAGAAGAAACGACTCATGCTGAATCTTGAAGAGACCTGGAGGAAATGAGGTCTCTTATCTGGCACAGTTTATGGGCAGGCAGGGCTAGATTCCTTCCTTCTCTGTGATTCTAGGCAAAGGATCCTTACCCCAAAGTGCTTTAGACATTTTCCTTCTGTCTTCCTACATTTCCCACTTTCTCTAAAAGAGGACAGAGTTCTTATTATGTCCATAGCCCAGATGTGCAGACAATTTGGAGATGAGCTTAGGGCACAATTTCAGTTTGGACAACTAAACTCTCTCTATACTCTGGGTTCATGTCAACAGAGGAGCTTCCAGTGCTTCTTGTCTTTCCCTAGGCTAAGGAAAAAGATTATTTTTCCCTCTAATCAGACACAGAGATAATGAAGAGACCAGACTATTGAAGGAGTTCCTATCCCCCCGGTCCACATATCCTGTGTGTTGGAAGCGATTCAGTCCTGAGCCCCGACTGCCATGTCTGTGACTCTTTCCTTAACTGTCCACTGGCCCCTCTTTTGGACCCCTCTCCTTGCTCCCTAGGTCCTGCCATCTGTAGAAACTAGTGGTATCTCCATTGCTGGATTTTTCATTCTTCTCTTCCCCCTTCTTCCTTTTTTTTGGCTTCTTCAAAATAGTAATAATGACGATTACTATAGCAAAATGTATTTGGCTAAGAGTTTGTAGATCTGTAACCTGATATCACAACTGAAAGATATGAAGGTTTCCATTTTATAGAAGAGGAAACTAATACTCAAGGTTGCATGATCAAGAAAAGACTTATTCAAAGTTGACATGGCTACTTAGAGAGAGTATTAGAATTTGTGTCTGTAGGTTCAATGTCCTGTGGTGTTTGCATCACACCGTGTTTCTTTACTTGTGTACCTAAATTTATTCTAAACAGAAATCAGATATTAGTCAAGCATATGTTATTGAGAATGAAAGTGTTTTCTTCTGTTTATGGAATTACTTGTCCTTTGGTAAGTTGATTTCTCATAAAAATAACACTAGACTGGACAGTCGGAATTCCAGGGTTCAAATCTCAGATCTCCCGTTTCTGTAAGCCAAATCCAGGACTCAATGAGCAGTTTTCCTACTTTTCGCTTAAATGTATCCAAGGCCTCTCTGTTACACAACTTTAGGTGTTGATGTTTACTTTGTGTCCCATGGCAGGGATGTTGTTTTTGTGTATGATATTTTGGACTCTAATGGCATTTCAAATGTAAAAACCAATAATTTATTTATTTTTCACTTGGCCTATTTGTTTCATATTATGGCACTGATATTTTGGTTGTACAGAATGTGTAAAATCTGTATTAAGTGTTTCTTTGTCTTAAATACATGTTAATTATAATGCCAGCTGCATGACTTTCCTCAAACTATGTAACTTCCTTGATTCATGGCTTCTTTGACTATCTAGAATGGTCTCAGGCTGGATTTCTAATATCTTCTAACCTACAGCTGTGCTGTGCAGATTTAAAAATATGCTCTGAGGAATGAGTTTGTGTATTTCTCTCTCTCTCTCTCTCTCTCTCTCTCTGTGTGTGTGTGTGGGTGTGTGTGTGTGTGTGTGTTGAGACAGTTTTGGAAGTGTGGCCAGGAGCCCATTTCTCTAAACTATTTCTGAAGCCAATAGGATCCATTGTTTTCTTTGTACTGATAGCCAGCCTTAGCTGCTGTAGGGGCATTCAGAGCTTGAGTCATTCACTCATTCATTTATTATTCAACTCAACAAATATTTATGAAGGGCTGACCCTGGCAGGCCCTGTACTATGATGAGTCAGACCCTAACCCTGTGTGAAAGAAACTCATGGATCAATGTCAATATAGACAGGCCAAGAAACTATCAGAAAGCAATACTGTATGAGCTATGGTAGGAGCACTAAGGAAGCCTTCCAAAGTTATTCAAGCAGTAAGGGCAAGAGAGACTTCATTACTGATTTACCTATTAAGGATGAGTTTTTCAGCAGAGTGGTGAAGGAATGGGTAATGAGTTGGGAAAGATTTCCTGGTAGAGAAAACAGCATGACCCAAGATATGGTGATGAAATTGGTTAATATATTTGTTTATTTAATCACTTAATCTATCCCGATATTGTGCCTTTACTTGGGACAGGAGCAGACTAGGGCTGTAGCTGGAGGCTGAAGAGAGCCACTTTGTCATAAGAGAACAAGGAAAGCAGAAGCAAATTTCTAAAAAAAAAAATTTCTTGAGACATTGAGTTTTTCGCTAACAAGCCTAGTTCCTGAGCTCTGAGACTGAGTTCCCCACCCAGCTGGACCCATGGCACGATGACTGAATCCTGAGTGACAGATGAAAGAGAGACCTGGGATGCAAACCACATACCAATTTAGCAAAAGAGCCCTCTCAGGATTTCCTCTAAGATTCTGACTGCAGAGAAATGACCATTTCCTGGCTTTAAAATGTAATTTTGAAAACCTTTCTAGTAACCTGCTCCATTTGTATTGATTCACTTAACTATGCATGGGAATTGTCTTTGGTGGTGATGGAGGCTGTTTTAGGGAGACCTCAGAAGGCTTTTTTTTTCTTTTTTTTTTTTTACCTCCAATAGGCTCAAATTTCCTATTCTGGGATATAAAACCATGCTTTTCACATGGTAAGATAATGCTTAGAAAGCCAAGCTCCAGCAAGAGCTGACACAGCAACTCTGCTCAGGTGGGCTGTATTCTGCAAATCAGGGGTCCTTGACTCTGCCACTCACTGGCACAGCTCTCTGGAATGTAGTAAAGTGAGAAAATTAAACTATATGATAACTACATAAACAGTTCATCTTCCAGAGCAACTTCTAGTAGAGCTTGGGTTGGCTGGAAGCATCTGACGGTGGCTAGAAGGATATGCCCCGTGGGTAAGAATGGACCAAAATGGGGGAACTACCAACCATGACTGGCCCTGCTGGGGGGCAGGCCCTTCGTTTTGGATCCTCGGGGCTGAGTTCCACCCATCTAAGTAGTCCAGTGTCAGGTGCAGATACCTGTATTACAGTTGAGCTCCCTACATGCCTCCATCCATTCTTTGGTGTTGGCCATTTCCCTGCCTAGATGTGCTTCCAGAATCCATCTCTGCAGTGGATCAACCTACCCAGTGTGTGTCCCACACAAGTGAGCAGATTCTGTGTCCAGCTTTGGCTTTCTCACTGTTCCTTCTTTTCCAATTCACCTGCTTGATCCTTCTGGGAGTGAGCCAACATGCCATCTGCCCAGGGCTCCAGATTGGAAAAGAGAGGGGGCACAGTTTGAAAGGAGACCTCCTCATTTATACAAGACAGAGGTCATTTCATGGTAGAAGCAGTGTGTAATTTTATTGCTTACAAATAGCCAATTCAAGCCTGAAAAGAAGGCCATGGAAAGCGAAGATACACTCAACAAAAATCAAACCCTTGAAACTTACTTTGAACATATAACTTTAGTAATAATCATCATCTGGATTAATTAGGAAATTATTATTGATGTTTAACCAATGAAATTACCTCTAAAAACTTTTATGCTTTTCCCCTTCCTCTTCTTGAAATAGAGAATAAATCCAAAATGATATTTATCCCAGTAAAATGCCCTGGTTTCAAAGAACAGCCAGCCTTGCTGCCTGTTGATTCTTCCCAGGTGAATGCCACCCCCAGGCTTTCTCTGACATGCTTGAACATTATGCATGAGCAATTTGACTTGTAAAACCAGTTTGCAAATAAATGAATTTCAGAGATCTGTTTAACAAGAAGGCAAAATAGTGATCAAAGTGTTCAGTTGATTAGAAGAGGAATATGAAAAAGAGGAAGACAATAAGAGACAGAAATGAAGAGAAGGATGTATGCTATGTGTATATATGATCAAACCTGCAATCTGACAGCTCTGCGGCCTCAGGAGGACTGACACATTCACTCTCAATGCTGTTGGGAGCCTGAGGACTAATGAGCGCTGATGGCAGATGTATTGTGCCTTTCTGCTTACAAAGTTCTTGCAGTTATGTTAACTCCTTTGATCTCAGCAATCTCCTCAGAAAGCTAGACCAGAAGACCAGAATTGCAATTCCCATTTCACAGATGACATTGAGAAGAGAAGTGACTTGTCCAAGGAAATAATCTGTTTTTTTTTTTTTTTTTTTTTTTTGACGGAGTTTCACTCTTGTTGCCCAGCCTGCTGGAGTGCAATGACGTGATCTTGGCTCACTGCAACCTCTGCCTCCTGGGTTCAAGCGAAAATCATTTGTTTTTAATAGAGCCGTGATAGAGTCAATTCTTGCCAATGAGCTACAGAGACTCTATACATTCTTTGTCATGTCCACCTTCCTCAAAAATTCCTTCCTCATTGCTCTGCTGTTGTAAGATAACTTGAGAAGTACCCCCATGTACATGAAATGGCTTTAGTGCTCCCCATTCCTGATGTCTTAACTCCTCAGAAATTTCTCTCCAGAAATTATATTTTTGACTTCCTAAGTTCTCTTTGAAAAGGCAACTATTGCTGGAAGGATTCATATCTTAAAGGAAAGAAGGTGGATTAGACGAAAGGACACTTGGAAACTGCAATGGGCACAGATTACCTGAAACATCATTCAGCCCTGAGTGTACAATTACACCCAAGCATCTCAGCTTGGCACTAAAAGCCCTTCACTTTGATTTTTCAGCTTTATAATCAACTTTATGATCAAGGCATGTGCTAGCATTTGCTGCTTCCTAAACACACCCTGCACTTTCTCATCCCTTCCTAATAGGAAGCACTCACTTTCAACAAAAAGTTCTCTTCTTTCAATTTCCCTCCTTCCCCTCCCTCCTGTTTCTTCTTCTTGAGACTTCTATAGTAATTTTCATAACAGCCAGCATCGATTGTAGTGTGGGCTAGTTTTCTGTTGCAGCTGTGACAAATTTCCCCACACTTGGCGGCTTAATATAATGCAAATGATCTTACAGTTCTGTAGGTCAGAAGTCTGACATGGGTCTCAATGGACTAAAATCAAGGTTTGGATAGGACCCTGTTCCTTTCTGGAGGCTCTAGGAGACAATCTGTTTCCTTATCACTTCCAGCTTTTAGAAGCCGCCCCCATTCCTTGGATCCAGGGCCTCTTCTTTCATATTCAAAGCCAGCGACATGGGAACAAGTCCTTTGCAGGCTGCTGTCTCATTGCTCTCTCTTCTGCCTTCCTCTTCTACATATAAGGACCCTGGTGATTACATTGGAACCACCTGGATAAGCCAGGCTACTCTCACCAACAGAAGGTTATTTGGTTAGCAATCTTAATTTCCCTTTGCCGTGTAAGATAACATATTCACAGGTTCCGGGGATTAGGACATCTTTGGGGGCTATTAGGCTATCTGCCACCCCGTGCTTAACACACATTCAATGTGTTTTGTAAGTATCATTTCATTTCATCATCTGAGTAACCATTTAAATGTACTCATTATTCATATTTTCCACATAAAAAATTTAGGTTTCAGAAGATTATATGACCTGTTCAAGCACTAAATAACCCTCTCCAGGTCACAAAGCCAGAAAGAGGGGTAGATGAAACTTGAACCAGCATTCTGACTCTAGAGACACCTTTCTTAGCTCAGTGAATGGAAATGACATTCATCTGGTTGTTTGAAGCATGAACCTAGGCATCCTGCCTAACTTCTAACTTTCCTTAACTTTTACAATTTTATAACCCAAACATCTGTTTGAACCTCTATTCTATAAAACTTGAATAAATCCACTTTTCTCTAGCCTCTCTGCTACTTCCACAGCCTGGGCCGTCTCCCAACCATCACCTGCAATAGTCTAACTAGTCTTCCTGCTTTGTTTTGTCCCACTAGGCTCTTCTCTTTGCAGTAGTGACTTTTTTAGACATGTATCTGTTCTGATTAAAACCCTTCAAAGTTTCCCATTGATCTGCAAATGCTTCCAGTTACCCTTAGGTTAAAGTCCTCCCCTTAACATGGCTTGGGTCTGGTACCTTTTACCTCTCACCTCTCCAGGTTTATCTCTAAATAAACCCTGCACTCTGTGCTCCGACGTATTATATAATCCAAACTAACTTCTAGCTAGCTTTGCCTAGAATAAACCACCCTTGACTCTTTCATCTGTTTGCCTCCTGCTCTCCCTTCATGGGCCACATCAGATATAACCTTTCCTGGGAATCCTTTCCTGACCACCTTCACCCCTTATGATATGAACATGTAACATGATTCTCCTGCTCTCTCTACCACACTCTCATGTAATGGTCATGAGTTGTAAGGATCATGTGTATCTTCTTCATCATATCAATCTTTTTTTTTTTTTTTTTTTTTGAGACAGAGTCTCTCTGTGTCATCCACCCTTGAATGCAGTGGTGCGATCCCAGCTCACTGCAACCTCTGCCTCCCAGGTTCAAGCAGTTCTCTTGCCTCAGCCTCCCAAGTAGCTGGGACTACAGGCACCCACCACCACGCCCGGCTAATGTTTGTATTTTTACTAGAGATGGGGTTTCACTGTGTTGGCCAGGCTGGTGTTAAACTCCTAACCTCATGATCAGGCTGTCTCCACCTCCCAAAGTGCTGGGATTACAGGCGTGAGCCACTGCTCCCGGCCCATCATATCACTCTTAATACAGAGCAAGAAGACTGACATATATTAGGCGGAGATATTTGTTAAATGAAGGAATGAAATGCCTTTGCCATCTCAAGTTCTCCTCATGTGTAAGGGCTCAGTCTTTGTGTGGCTTTTTTTATTTCAGATGTCTCTAATTTTGGAAGTCCCTAGGCTTGCTAATTTTGGTTCTTTAGTTACTTTCCCCAGAAGATCTCCTTTAATCCCACTAATGGCTTCCACATTTATGGCCCTAGTCTTAGTCTCCCCATTTAGCTCTGAAATCAAATATCCAACTACCTGTTGGATAATGCTGCTTGAATGCTTAATTTACAGTCTACACTTAACATGGTTAACAGAGAATTTTTTATTCTCTTCTCTGAGCTACTCCTTCTAGGTCAGAGGCAAGCCATTTATTCAAATTGCTCAGTACAAAGACCTAGGGTCTTTTTTGTTTTTTACGTTTTCTTTTTCTTTCACCATCTACAGCCAATCCATCAGTAAGTTCTCTCTACCATCAAAATACATCCCAAGTCTTTCCACTTCTCTCCCAATCCAGTGTGCTCTATTTAATCTCCTTCATTTTTCTCCTGAATGACTCCAGTAGTCCTTAAATTAACTCCAGTCTCCTCTCTCACTCACTCTGCACATACCATTTTCTATGCAGTAGCCAGATTGATATTTTAAAAACACAAATCAGATCACATCACTTCCTGGTGGAAAACCTTCCAGGGAACTCTCAATGCATTTAAGATAAAATCCAAACTCCTCATTTGGCCCCAAACAGCCCTATCTGAGCTGGTTCTTCCTTGACATCATGTAGTGTCACCAGTTACTGTGGATTTCTTTATGTTTCTCCAAAACCCAAGCTCATTTCTCTGCCTGGTTCTTAGTATTTGCTGCCCCTTCTGCCTGAAATTTTAGGCTCCTGATCTTTTCTTTGCTGACAATTTCTTGTCATTCAGGTCTTAGTTCCAATGTCCCTTATTCAGTGATGGCTGCCCTCAGCTCATCATCTGATTGCCATCCCTCCCTATTCACTATCCCATTGCTTAATCCCATTGCTTAATTGTATTCAGTATTGGCTTCTTTCTTTTTAGTTTATTTATATGCTTAAGTTTAGCACACTGAAAGCAGGGCCCTAATCAGTCTCATTTACCATTGTAACCTTAACTCACAGTAATGACTAAAGGCTCAGTGCATATGCCATCTTCTCGGGGCCATTTTTCTTAACTTCCGGACCTGGTATTCAGTGCCATATTCTTCGTTAGGTTGTCAACTCCTCAGGGGCTTTGTCCTGGTCTCACTCTCCAAGTTATGCCTCAAAGCACTCAGCTCAATGCACACCCTCAACTGTGTGTAATACTGCCTCCACACACACAGAAGGGGCTCCCCAGAGTCTAGCATTGTTTGATTGACTTTGTCTACGTTCTTATGGGCTACTGATCCAAATAAACTTTAGAATGCTCTTTATAACTCTCTTTTCCTGCAAGTGTGATCAGTGTTCCTAAACAGGTGAGTATTCAAGAGCTTTTCTAATTCTTTCCTGAGCCTCATCATCCTCCTGATTCCTCACCAAAAATAACTCCTGAACCCAGAACTTAGGAATTCCAAACATAAGAGGCCAATACTGCGCTGAAATGCCTAGTCGATGTCCTGCTTAACATTCATAGGCTTGTATTTACTGCTTGCCAACTGCCACCCTTGGGAGTCCCAGACTGAATGCTAATTTTCTTCTTGAAAGCCCTGAAGACAGACCTTAAGGAAAAGCAATTACAAAAATATATTACCACTGCCACCCCTAGCTTCCTTTCAGCCATTTTAAAAATCAGTTTCCCGTATCTTACAGAAGAACTCACATATGAACTTTGTCATTCTAAAGGCTTGGGTTCAAATTACAGAACGGCCATTTCCTAGGTGTGTTATCTAGAGCAAGTTACTTCACACTTCTGAGCAGGGCCCCCAGCACAGCTCTACAGGCCATTCACCGTACAGCCTCAGTAGATGCCACCCACATAGATGACGATGAAAACAACTCCCCCTGGAGTTGTACACTGCTGCAGCCCCATCTGAGCTTCACTATACTATAACACATTTGATTTGAACAACTGCCATGCATGCTGGTTATGGGGGTGGATTGAAAAGAATGCATCTAAAATACTTGGCATACACTGTAGTCACAATAAATATTAGTGAAGTGTTTAGTTTGAAGCTAGCTCTTGAGATGTTCTCATGAACACTGGACTGGAGCATGTTTTACCCAGCCACTAGCCGGTGGGAATTTTCAGCCCTTTCCATCCACACAAACATATAATTTGGCTTCTGATGGACTGGGGTTGATTATTGTTTACAACTGAGTGTTGTGCTTTCATCTGCGTAGCCTTCATTAGGCACAGAGAAAGAAACAGGTGCTGTTCTTTTGAGGTTATCACCAGGCAGAGCTTCCTGACTCTCTCTCTTGGGCTTGGGTATAAGGGAAAGAATGTTCTAAGGCAAATGTCATTGTCTGAGTGACGTTTCTAAATCTTGACTCAGAGCACATCGCCTTCCACCTATTCAGCTCATTTATTGTAGCAAAGAGGGCAACTCCATTTTTAAAATATATGATTCTAAAGGAGCTTTATTATGGTCATATATTAGAAGTGTACATTTAGAGCTAATTCTTTGAATATTTAAATATGTTCTTTATGTTTTGACATACACAAAAGGTCGTTATACTGGATAACTTTATCTTGTTTATCTAATCTTTGTAATAATTAATATGCTAGGCTTTATTTATTTTAAAAAATTATTTATTTATTATTTATTCTTTCTAATAAACTTTCCACCCTAAATTTCCTCTCATGGAGACTGATGATGATACACATGTACAAAGATGGTATGAAAAGATGTATAACTCACATTATGGAATTTTCTAGTGGGGGGAATGGCCGGGCACCTAAGGTGCTGGGGAATCATCCTAGTGAAGGGACGAGCAAGTGGCTCTGGGTGTTATTATGGCTAGGGACTGGGGCCAGGGTGAAGGGCCCTATGCCACAGACCAGGGACACATTTAAATGACACATTGTAATTGTATGTATTTTTGAGGTACAATTTCATGTTTTAACACATATCTATGTTGTATTATGGTTAACAAATACTGTGTATTACAAAATACCTAGAAAAGAGGCTTTTGAAAGTTCTCACCACAAAAAAGTAATCAATGCATGAAGTGATGAATACATTAACTACCCTGACTGGGTCATTATACAGCATAGATATGTGACTCCATTTTTTCTTTTTTCTTTTTTTTTTTTTGAGACTGAGTCTTTCTCTGTCACCCAGGCTGGAGTGCAGTGGCGCGATCTTGGCTCACTACAAGCTCCGCCTCCCGGGTTCAAGCCATTCTCCTGCCTCAGCCTCCCCAGTAGCTGGGACTACAGGCGCCCACCACCATGCCTGGCTAATTTTTGTTGTATTTTTAGTAGAGACAGTGTTTCACCATGTTAGCCAGGATGGTCTCGATCTCCGGACCTCGTGATCTGCCCTCCTCGCCTCCCAAAGTGCCGGGATTACAGGTGTGAGCCACCGCACACGGCCGTGACTCCATTTTTTTCTATGTGACCACTCACAGTGTTCATGCTCTATCTCTCTCCCTTCCCTCTTGCTCCATGTCTGAGTAAGCTGATTAGAAAGCCTAGGTGTACCCTCCATTTGCACCAGAAGGAAGTTCTAACCATGGAATCCCTGGCCTGAGGTATAGGGCCATTCACCCTGGCCCCAGTCCCTAGCCATGATAACAGCCAAAGCCACTTGCCCATCCCTTCACTAGAGTGATTCCCCAGCAGCTTGGGTGCCTGGTCATGCTCCCCCCAGAAAGTTCTATGATGTGAGTTATAAATGTTTTTGTACCATCTTTGTACATGTATATCATCATCAGTCTCCGTGAGAGAAAATTTGGGGTGGAGAATTTATCAAATCCTCCATTGGGCAACAATAAAACATTTTATTTGCCTTTACAACCATAAAACTCTTACATACCAGGTGGCAGCTAGGATAGAAAGAAAAGAGAATTGGACATGAGGGTGAAAGACGAGTGTGAGTCTTGTTTTAGCCAGTTATCAGCTGTGTGGTATCAGAGAATGGCTTACATGTTTTCACTCCATTGAAATGGGCATCATGAGTCGTCAAAGGATAAAGACTTCAAGTGCCTAACCCCGTGTTTAGACATAGTAGTTGCTGGGATATTATGCGGATTCAGTGGGACAATGACTAATGTGCTTAACACTGTGCCTAGAATATAGTAAGTGTTCAACAAGAGCTAGCTTTCTTCCTTTTTTACCCTCTCTTCTGTTGATTCTCCTTTATCACCATGAAGAAATTAAGCAATAGATCTTTACTTCCTGCTTAGCTATACTCAGTGTCCTGTCGAGCTCTGCCCTTGCACTGGATTCCCTATCTGAAATAAACTCAAGCCAAGGGAAGGATTTCATGATCTTAAGAGCAGAGTAAGCCTAGGAGTTGTCACTCCAGGTCTAGACAATAAGGACTTGGGACTATCAATGGCCATTTCCACTAAGACCGTGTAAAAAGATGTAATCATATTTTGGGGGATTTGCATCAAAAAAAGTGTCCATCTCATGATAAAGTAGAAGTGATATAGGTAGATTTAATAAAATACAAATTATAGATTCAGACTTTTATGAAAAGGCATTTTGGAAAGAAAGGAATGAACATCAAAGAGAGAGGTCAGACTTTGAGGTAAATGTGGGTGGGGAACTTAGAATGAAGGGCAATGGTTAAGAAAGTAATCTTGTAATATTTGTAGGTGGTTATGGTTACAACACGCCCTATAATTTACAGTCTTGTAATTTTGAAGACAACGTGAAAGGTAACATGAACTGCTTTTGCCATGAGGCAATAAAGCTGTAAATGATTATCTTTTTAGTTCAGTTTTTTTACTCCATAACTAATTCCTTGTTGTTTTCAAAGAAAGATTTGATAACCTTTTTGTTGCCCCAAATATAAGGTGACCTTTCTTCAACACAGAGAGAAATATTTTCTTTCAAAGGAACAGTTCTATTTTCTGGACAACTCTCCTTTGTGAAATATAGGATTTTAGGTTGTCAGATATATTGTATCCTTAGAGAGAATGATAAGAAGTCCAACCCCCTCTGCTAAGAGATGAGGAGACTGGATTCCCTATCTTAAATAAACTCAAGCCAAGAGAAGGATTTCATGATCCTAAGAGCAGAGTAAACCTAGGAGTAAGACCCAATAAGGTTAAGTAGCTTGCCCAAGATCCTACAACAGGTTAGTGACTGAATATCTTGTTTTTTTTCTTGCATGGCAGTACATACTATACAATTGACTATTTCTCATTATTATGAGAGACATTACCAATCCATCTATATATTTAATGTGAGCTTGAGTTTTATCCTAAATTTCTATCTGGGTCACTAATAATGCATTTTGAAATTGATCCTGCCATATTTTGTGGCCTTTGATCAAATCTTGAAACTAGAGGAAAACTTAAGAGTGATATGCCTTAACATCTCCACAATGTGGGAATTCCCTTTATAACATTTCTGATAGGTAAACATGTAGTTTTTCTTTAACAATTCTAGTGGTGAAGAACTAACTGCCAGAGGAGCAAGTACAGGCCCTCACTTGCTCTCTTTTCTCTTAGTCATGTTTAACACAATACTCTTTTTTTTTTTTTTTTTTTTTTTTTTTGAGACGGAGTCTTTCTCTGTCACCCAGGCTGGAGTGCAGTGGCGCCATCTCAGCTCACTGCAACCTCTGCCTCCCGGGTTCAAGCAGGATTCTCCTGCCTCAGCCTCCTGAGTAGCTCAGATTACAGGTGCATGCCATCACGCCTGGCAAATTTTTGTATTTTTTAGTAGAGATGGGATTTCACCATGTTGATCAGGTGGTCTCAAACTACTGACCTCGTGATCCGCCTGCCTCAGCCTCCCAAAGTGTTGGGATTACAGGCTTGAGCCACTGCGCCCGGCCTAACACAATACTCTCTATCCAAGCCGGCCTATCCCTTCTTTGCTTTTCTTTATCTTATTCCAAAACTTAAATTCTTTATTCTTAGGTCACAAACATTGTTCTCAAGCCTTGGTTCCTTCTCAGCTTTCCTGACCCTGTTTTATTGGGTGTGACCACGTCATCACTTGTTCAAGTCTTTTAAAAATTGGACTTTATTTGAGGAACTTGACAAACTACTTGTAAAAATAAACAATCTCATCATTTTGCTTTTCTTTTGGTGATTTGTGATTGTGTATTTTCTCTTCGTAGCATCCCAGCAACCTCATGGAAGAGGCAGTTCAGGGAATATTGCCACAGATGGTAAAACCAAGACTAAATGAGGCTACTTGATTCACAGATACCCACACAACTAGTTGAGAGACGGATTTCAGACTGACATATTGGTCTCTGCCACTGAAGCTCAGTTTTGTTTTTAACACTCTGTGTGTTCTCCCTATTGAATCAATGTCTAGCACCTGTGATTATATCTGGGGATGAGAGGCATTTCGGGGGAATGCAGGGAAATTCCTTTTATTCCTAAAATTAACCCAGTACCATAATCCCCCACTCCATATCTTATTTCTGATAGCCACTACATATTGCACAATTCTTATTTTTTTCATTTTGTCTATTTTGAGTAGCTAATCCCCTTCCTTCCTACTCACATGTCTGGCCTAGGTCTCCTAGAATGGAAACACAGCTTCTTCTGTATTGTACATAGCTTCCCAAATTCATGACAGCCATTCTCCTGTGATTTCCACGCTGGAATCTTGCCTGTGAAATGTGTCCAACTGTTCCTAGGTGGCTTCTCAGTTTTAGACTAATTCTCATCATGTTGAAACAAAACAGACTTGTGAGACATAAGCTCAGATTTTAGATTTTGAGAACTGGTATTTTATCATTCAGTTCTAGAATTAGAAATGACAAAGGAAAGGATAGAGAAGAGTAGGTAGCTGGTATGTTAACAGGCAATGAACACAGGAGAAGAACAGGTACGTTACTTTACTTTCTCTCTTGATTCTCAGGATCATCACTGGTAAGTCAGACAAGCTGTCATCAACCTGCTCCTCTTCCTGTACACCCATGAGACCACACATATGAAGTGCCCACCACTGGTGCTAGAAACACAGTAGGCTTGCAACCAGTGGTGATTTACTCTTTTATGACAAATGAGATCAGGCATAAAAAAAGTCAGCTTCAAAGGTTTCATTATTGTTCGTTTTTCTTTGGGTGCTTAGACTTTCTCTCTTTAATTAGGGGCTACTCCATTTCCCTTTTGGAATACCATTAAATTACAAAGGCTGCCTTTGATCTGCCTGGATAGGTCACCCCAGGTTTGTAAATACAGTTATAATCTCTAATCATATTATAAATGCTGACAGCTTGCTGCCTAGAAGGGAATGAGTATAAACAAGGATCTTTAGCCAGTACTTCAGTTTCTCCATTCCTGGGTTAACCAGATAAGAAGTGTGAGAAAGAGCTCTGACTTTCCTCTTTTGGGAATCTTCCCGCAAATCAAGTAATTCTGGTCCTACTTAGTTCCTGGGCCATACACAGACAGCAGAAAACAGAAATCAGCATAGTATTGAAAAGCATGAACTTTAGAATCAGGCAGATAAGTTGATTCAAATCTTAGATGAGCCATTCAACTGCTGTAAAGTAACTGGCAATTTTTTTTTTTTTTTTTGCCACCGTAAGTCCCATTTATAAAAGGGACATCATGTTACCTACTTATTGAGTTGTTGCGAGATCAACAGAGATAATGTGTGTGAGGCATTTGGCACATAGCAGAGGCTAAATACGTGTTAGTTGTTTTATTTATTTATTTATTTTTTCCCCAGACTTTCTGTAAATGCACTGATGTCTGCCTCCTCAGCAGAGTTTGTCTTTCCACGCCCAGGAAGCTGCCCCTGTCACTCCCAAGCCGTAAGTGTTTTTACTGAAATGGTTTCACAGCCTGCCTAAAAGGCCAATGAAGAACAACATATTCCTCATATACCTATTCATTTACTTATGCCCTCTATTAACTTCCACTGAGATCCTCATATATGAGATGCAAGTAAATTGGAAATTATAGTTTATGTTAAAATATTAACCAATCTCCTTAAGAAATACATTAAATCAAGAGTAGAGCTTCTGAGATATAATTTAGAAACTATGGGCTGGATGCGGTGGCTCATGCCTGTAATCCCAGCACTTTGGGAGGCTGAGGTGAGCGGATCATGAGGTCAGGAGTTCAAGACCAGCCTGGCCAACATAGTGAAACCCCGTCTCTACTAAAAATACAAAGGATTAGCCAGGTGTGGTGGTGGGCGCCTGTAATCCCAGCTCCTCAGGAGGCTGAGGCAGGATAATTGCTTGAACCCTGGAGGCAGAGGTTGCAGTGAGCTGAGATCATGCCATTGCACTCCAGTTGGGGTGACAGTATGAGATTCCGTCTCAAAAAAAAAAAAAAAAAAAGAAAAAAGAAAAAAAAACTATATAGTTTACATACTTCAATGAAACTTGCATTTAAATGATTAACTTATATTTCCATACATCTTGATCACTTGCAAAACTTTTATTTGAATACCCTTAATCTATCTATCTATCTATCTATCTATCTATCTAATCTTAGTTTGTTAGGGTTACTATAGCAAAATATTATGAACTGGGTAGTTATCAAAAACAGAAATTTAATTCTGTTCTGGAGGCTGTGAGTCCAAGAGCAAAGCACTAGTAGATTTGATGTCTGGTGAGGGTCCCCGTCTTGGCTCATAGACAGCCATCTTTATTTATTTATTTATTTACTTATTTATGAGACAGGGTTTTGCACTGTTGCCCAGGCTGGAGTGCAATGGCACAATGTTGGCTTACTGCAACCTCTGCCCCCCAGGATCCAGTGATCCTCGTGCCTCAGCCTCCTGAGTAGCTGGGATTACAGGCATGTGCCAGCATGCCCAGCTAATTTTTGTATTTTTAGTAGACATGTGGTTTTGCCATGTTGGCCAGGCTGGTCTCAAATTCCTGGCCTCAAGTGATCCACCCGCCTTGGCCTCCCAGAGTGCTGGGATTACAGGTGTGAGCCACCATGCCCAGCCTATAGCCATCTTCTGGTTATAGCTTCACATCAAGGGAAGGGTAAACAAGCTCTCTTAGGCTTCTATTGATAAGGGCACTAACCTCAGAGCCCTCATGACCTCCCCACCACCAAAAGCCCACCTCCTAATACCATCACATTGGGGGTTAGTATTTCAATGTCAACAAGTGAATTTTGGGAAGGCACAAATATTCAGACCATCTTTGTAGCTATCTAATTTCCTTGTGCACAGTAGAACTATGTCATATTTTAATTACATTGATAGATCTCTAGAAACAAAGGGGTAATCTGTCATTTACTAACAAAATACTTCCAGATATATTTTATTTAAGAATTTCTGCTTTTTTCACTAGAAAGAAAACAGAATGAACCCATCTCAGCATTATTTTATGTAACAAAAATTTATAAAATAGCTATAACATGGCAAAGACTGCATGATTCCCCTCCTCTGGCTGCTTGGCCCCATTGGGTTTTTCCTAAAACTGTGTCCTCAGGCAAAGCTGAAGTTTGCATATCGTTAGTATGTTGTGGAGGGAATGTTATACATCAAAAAGGAGATGTTGGACCTAAAATTACTTGTTAATTTAAGGGGGTAGTGCTCTTGGTTGGAATTAATGAAGTCAAGTAGAGGATGAGAAAGGGGTGGGAAGAGAGGTGGGAGAAGCAGATTGGGGAGCAGCGTGTGTGATTAAGAAGGAAAGTGGTATCAGTGGATTCTAAACAGGGAGGGCCAATGCCTGTGACATTGTTCATTTTTATTTAGTAGATTCCTCCACCTCAAGGAATTTGTTTATTTGCTGGGCCCATCTTAGCATCATCCAGGAAATAGGTCAAGGATTCATCTTGTGTGATTCATCTTTATCTAACGTAGGCATACATGTAACAGTCAGGTACACCTTTATGCCATTTGACACTTGTGTTGTACAATTGCCTCCTCTCTTTCTGATTCTTCATACACACACACACACACACATATACACACACCTGACTAAATTTTGATTTACTGTATAATTCTTTTATGGGAAGAAAAAAATTGCTCAAAATATATGAACAGCTGTTCTCTTTGACAGTTGTATTTTTCATTGTAAATTAATAAAAGATAAGATGCGGGTCCAACCCTGACAGACTGATTATCTCTTTGAATCTTTGGGAACAAAATTGGGAGCTGACCTTGGATCAGTGAGGTAACTATTTATTATAGGTATGGAAACCAAGAAATTATTTCTTACCATTGTGCCCACTTTTTCTCTGAGGAACTATAGACCTGGACTTGTGTGGGAAAGAGTGGGAAGAAACGTGGGGGGCTTTGTGGGAAGCAGTGAAATGAGGTCTGGTCACGACTCAGAAGTATCCTAACTCTGGCTCTGTCACAAGCCCACAGCGCATGTGATCCCTGGCAAGCAGCTTGAAACACTGTGTAACTGTTCTCCTGATCTGCTACGAAAGGTAATAGTATCTAGTCCTCATCCAGAGTCTTACTAAGAAGAGAAGACTAACTCATGAGAAATAACTAAGGAGGAGCAGGAACATGTGTTCACAAGAATGACATTTGTGATTATTATCCATGACAGTGCGTGTCAGAATTTATTTATTTTTTTAACAATGTCTTGCTCTTTTGCCCAGGCTGGAGTGCAGTGGCATGATCACTGCCTTGACCTTCCAGGCTCAAGTGATCCTCCTGCCTCAGCCTCCTAACTGTGACTACGGGCACATGCCACCACACCCAGGTAATGTATCTTTTGTAGAGACATGGTCTTGCTGTATTGCCCAGTATGATCTCAAATTCCTGGCCTCAAGCAATCCTCCCATCTCGGCCTCCCGAGTGGCTGGGACTGTAGGTGTCTGCCACCATGCCTGGCTAATTTTTTAATGTTTTGTAAAGATAGGATTTTACTATGTTGCCCAGGCTGGTCTGGAACTCCTGGGCTTAAGTGATCTTCCTGCCTAGGCCTCGCAGAGTGTTGGCGTTACAGGCATAAGCCACCACTCCTGGCCACTTATGGTAATTTTAAAAAGTAACAAATACCTAGATTCTACCTCAGACTGGAGTTATTCGGTCACATTACCTTTGCCCTCACTCCCCCATTCCCTTCTCCAAAAAAAAAAAAGTGTATAAAACTGATATGAAAGGCTGGGTGTGGTGGCTCACTCCTGTAATCCCAGCACTTTGGGAGGCAGAGGTGGGCGGATTACCTGAGGTCCAGAGTTCGAGACCAGCCTGACCAACATGGTGAAACCCATCTCTACTAAAAATACAAAATTAGCCGGGTGTGGTGGTGCATGCCTGTAATCCCAGCTACTCAGAAGGCTGAGGCAGGAGAATTGCTTGAACCTGGGAGGCGGAGGTTGCAGTGAACCGAGATCAAGCCATTGCACTCCAGCCTGAGCAACAAGAGTAAAACTCTGTCTCAACAACAACAACAACAGCAACAAAATGATATAAAAAAGAGACATAGTTGGAAGAGATCCTCCTTAGGTACACACATAAAACATTTTCAAATGAAGGCTGCCAGACCGTGAAACGCTGGAAGGCAGCTAGTAAGAAGAGTATCTTATCAGCTCTGTGCCCTTCAGCCTGGAATGGGGCTTTAGCCACAGTTAGAGAGGGACAGAGGAGGGAGCATTGGCTGGGGTCAGGGATGTTAGGGTTTTAGTCTCTGCTACTCATAGCTATGTAACTTTGGGCAAGTCAGTTTCTCTCTCTGATCTTCAATTTTCTGACCTGCAAAATAAGGTAATTACAGAGTGGTGGCCCTCAATCTTTTCCAAAGCATGGGCTCTGTGGAGACAGATTTGGGCTTGAATCCTGGCTTCAACACTCATTTCTGACCTTGTGCAAGATACGTGGCACCTAGATTGTTAAATATTTTTCTGTCTTCTTCTCCTCTCCTTCACATAATTACGTTCCTTCACATAATTTATTACGTTCTCTGTGACTAAGACACAGACAGCACTGTGTGTTCCGTCTGGTCTACCTCTGGCTTATCTTGCTTTCAACTAATTCTACAGAGTGAGGAAGAGGGAATATGTAATACATGGAGGGACGCTTAAAGCTGTGGATATGTTTGGCTGTAAAACATCTGGAAAATTCAACTTCTTAAGGCAGTGTCTGTGGGGAGATATTGGGATATTAACCACCCTGACAAACTCATAGTAACAAAGCACTTTCAGAAATGATATTGAACATGATAGCATGTGAGCTTTCCAGCAGTCCTGTGAATCAGCCAGGCATGGGTTGTTTTCCGCTTTTGCTGAGGATACATCTCAGACCAAGGAATTTTAAGTGACTAAGTTACAGGTTTCTTGTTAATATGGCAGGAGTGCCCAAATATGGATGACGTGTTCTGAATGCAACCTACCTTCTCTACCCTGCTGCTTGTTTATATCAACACTGACCATGACTATTAATATAAGTAGTGTTTATGATGTTTTTCAGCATTCAAACTCTTTTCATATACTGTCATATCAGCTGTAAGCAATACCTGGAGGCATATTTTAATTTTACCCACCCATTTTACAGCTGAAGAAACTTAATCCCAGAGATTTTAAAATATCTGCCCAACTTCATAAAATAGCAAGTAATGGATTTACAATTCAATGTTTTGAAATCTTTGTTTCAGTACTTTGGAAACCATATTAATAGTTTCTTTACTTAATTCTGTATTTCCATAGATTCATAATCCTTTCTGAGAGAATTACTTAATAGAACTGACAGAAATTAGACAACAATTCAGAAGGGCTTTCCAATTTGTATTTATTTCATTCTTCTTGGAAGTGCTATCAAGACATACCAAGACAAAGATTATCTCACAAATCTAAAAGATTCTTAAAATTGAGTTCCATTCATTCCACCTGAGCCCAGATGCCACCAGCTGAAGTCTTCAAATGTGTGGATTTCTGTGCTGTAGACCAGTTTTTCCCCACACAGAGTGTCCAGCTACTTAAATTTGATATTCTAATGTGCATATGAACTCTGGGTATTGGGGAAGTTAGTGATCTGGATTGCATGACAGCTGCTTAATTCCAAAGCCAGTTACAAAAATAAACTAAACTTGAAAATTAGCTAGTTCTATCCCAGGCTCATCCACATTTTCCCCCTTGTCTCTAACAGTGAACTAGTCCATCTTATAGCTTCAGTTCTTATTTAGCTGTGCTTCTTTTTAGTCTTTCCCAAAATGTGTTACTAATGAAGTTAGATTTTCTGTATTAATTTGGTACCGTATTGTACCAATATACATTAATTATCTATTATATTTGTATTTTACTTTATAAAAATGTCGATGCACATTAATTTAACTCCTATATAACTTGTGATACAGGAATAATATAGTGTGATTCTCATTTTACACATGAGAAAAAGTATCGTGATTACTACTAATAAAAAGAGACTTGAAAAAAATGTGACTTTAGTTCTGCTAAATATAGGACTAGTACTTTCTTTATGCTACATATATGATATCTACTTTAGATATCACTTCTTTGGCCACTTTTTAAAATCAATAGATCTACTTTCTAACTGTTTGAGAGTTAGTGGACATTTACCTTATGTCTATACGCTCAGTGGCATAGAATAACTGGATTTTTTGTTACAACTAAAATTTACAATAAGATATTCTATAGTGGTTTGGCAACTCTGAAAAGAAAAATCATCTCAGCTCAATTATGTTCCCTCATGTTTAATCCATTTAATCCAGCTTTCTTTTTATGAGTTTCTGCTCTTGCTTGGAGAATTCTCTCTGCTGCTCTTTGTTCTACTTATAGGTGTATTTTGTTAAGTCTCCAAATACGTTAAGTCTCCAAATAAGGAAAAATACAAGGAAGAAAAACCATTTATAGGTTATGATTTATTGTCAAAATGGTTATGTTGGTGAGTGGGGATTCACTCTAGTTTATGAATAATATATTTATGCTATAAAGTCTCCTTGAATTTATAAGACCTATGGTCAAAAGAGAGACTCTAAGTATGATGAATTGCTACCACATAAGGTAGTCAATCTCTATCAGCTTCCATTCAAAAAATGAGCTGGAAAGGTTGCAGAAATGCTCTGAGAGGTTTCCAGCTGGGGCTGTCTGCTTTAGTTTTGCAATCTCTTTGGGAAAAAAAATATTGAGCAGCCGACCCGAATTTTCTGATAACTTTAGTGGGCCCAGAAGCAGGGTATGCTGTGACTTATTAATACAGAGGGGAGGCAAAATCTATGATTCTGTTAGAATTGGGGCATTTGGAGTGACTGAGGGGTTGATATGTCAGCATTTGAACATGCAAAGTATTCAAATAGGCCATGAATTTCATGTAGGTTCAGACTGGTGTTAAATAAATGGATGTAAGTGGAGCCAGGAAGCATAAGTTTTCTGTACAATTGACTTTTTGTAGCTAACAATATTAGAGCATTCTGGTATCTTTATTCAACTTTTATTGATTTAGTGTCTACTGTGACCCAAGCATTGCTATAGGTATTTGGATACATCAGAGAATGAAACAGACGAAGTCCTTGCTCGTAGGGAACTTACATGAGAGAGGCCAAAAGTAATTAATAAGCAAGTAAATATTTATGAAGTCAAGTGACAAAAATGACCATGGAAAAGAGCACCTGCCCAACACATTGATTCAAGTCAACCAAGATGCATGCAAATAAGGTGGCTTGTGAGTTCAGAGGATAACTTCTTTTTGCTAAGGAAAGTAATAGAGCCTCAGGAAAAAAGTGACCTTTAGTTTGGGACTTGAAGGATAAATGACATTGCAGTAGACAGAGGGGATGGGCTTGGAAAGTCCCTCCAATGCAGAAGGAGACTCATACAAATATATGCGTATGTACCAGTGCATGGTGTGTTTCAAGAGCTGTGAGTCAGCTACTGTATCTGGATAGTATTGTTCATGAAGAAAGGCAGTAGATCATAAGACAACCAAGGAGAGTAAACTTTATCTCCGGGCAATGGAGAGCCACCTAAAGACGTTAGCATGATGGGAGTTGGGTGCTGTATAAGATCACTTTGTTTTAAGGGACTTGTTCTTCCCAACATCTCTACATTGATTTAAATAGATGTGCACTTTGAAAATACTGAGCCTGAGAGTCATGCCCCATAGACAAAATCAGGGGAATTGAAAAGCCCGCATGATGCAAATTTAACGTCCATTGGTGCTCACTGTATGTTAGAAACTCATCTAAACCCCCTATACAGAGATTATTTTATTTAATTCTTACAAGGAGGCTATCATCATGGTACTATTATTAGTTTAACATTACAAATAAGGGAAGAGTGAAGGAACAGTGTTAGAATCATATAGTTAGGCTGCAAGAGGCCATCAAGGCTATGTATTACATTCTCATTAGGTGGGGAAGAAAATGGAAAGGGGAGGTGCTCCATCCATCATATCCCTGCAAGTTAGTAGCAGAGCTGGGACTAGAGATCAGTCCTCTGGCTCTGGGTTCTGCAATGCGTACTACAGGAATCATTGAACTACGCATGAGCCCGTGCCTCCTAGTGGGTCTCCATGTCCTTCTGTCCCTTTATTCACTATGAATTATACAGACACTGTTTTCTCTGTCACCTGAGAGGCTCCAAGAAACCACCTCAATAACAATGGGCATGTCACCATTAGTGGTGAATTCATTTGCATAGATCATTTCCTGCCCCTCATTATATCTCTGAAATTAGAATGAGCCCAAATGGGGAGTCATTTTAAGTATTCACTATTTTTGAGTGAGTTGGTCAAAAGTTTTTATATCTAACCCCTCCCCAATCCATAGGTGGAAAATGTTGGGTTGCATTGGCACCAGAAGCTAGTGGTGTAAAAAAGAAGGGGCTCCAAGGGAAGAATGTGTAAGTACAGCAGGGGATTTGGGGTTAGTTTTAAATTTGGAGCTGACATTTGCCTTCTCCTCTTTCATGAATTCCAACTCCCGCCATTCTTCTGTTATTACCTTGTACTAAGGCCAAGCTAATGTGCATTTCTAGCCTGCATGATATTTTGGTGATAATTTTATATAATATCTTAATTACATGCCATTCTTTACTCTTGTGGCTTTCTTTCCATCTTTGGGTTGTGTCTTACCCTACTATTCCCAGGAATCCTTCCTGAATCCACCCCAGCCAGCTCTAAGCACGCCTTTGTACTGAGTTTTCTTCACTATTCTGTACTGGGTGGATGCATTTACTGTATCTCTTTGCATACTCATCTGTGTATGCTGCCAAGTAGGTAAAGTGACATAACAGAAAACTGGATTCTGGTTCCAGCTCCCCACTTACTAATCTATGACAAGTTCTAGTTTCCTCCTCCATAAGGTAACTCATCCACCAAGAGATGGGAGGCTGTATCAAACATCCCTTCCGAATCTAAAAAGCAAAAGCCTAAGTTTTTGATACATTGCAGTCTTCTCAGTATGAGAGTGAATTCCCTATTTCTCTTGGAGTCTGTGCTCTACACTGAATAAGCAGCAAATGGCACAGTGGAAAGAACATTTAACCTAAAGTCATAGGCTTGTGTACAGATTTCAGCTCTGCTATTACCTTTCTGCATGACCTTGGACAAACCTCTTTGACAGTCTTAGCCTTGGTTTCCTCATCTACAAATTACGGAGGATGTATAACTCATATAACTGTAGGGAGGATTAAAAGAGATAAAGTGTAACAGTGCAGCACACACGATAACTTCCAAAAATGTTGAGTTGCAGCCACACAAAGGGGATATTCAGCTTTTGTTGTTACAAGTGAGGGTTTATCTGGTTGAATTTGACATAAATGTAACTATCACCAGACCCTCTTTTGTCCAAAATGAGGAGTTCTTTTGTTACAGAGATAGATTAGAACAAGTTTAACTCAGTGGGAAGGCTACTGCTGTGCTTGAAAGCAAGGGCATCCTGGAAGGTCCATAACTAACTCTGCGTTCTGTAGAATCTCATTCATACCTTGAAATATTTAGCACAATGACGTATACAGCTATATTTGCAGTTCCAAGATTAAAAAACAGGGTAAATGCCTTCATAAACAGATCTATAATCATTGAGATGTTTCCAATAAACTGCAAGGAAATTTATTGTTATTTTACCTATAAGACTCAATAGATTTGCAGATGGATAAGGATCAGCTTAGCTCATCTCATTCTGTGAAATTGCCCATTCAGAGCTGCCAACTGCAATGTATTAAGGAGTGATTTGTAGCAAATTAGCTCAAGTGACTTCACATTACCACCTTTTTCTAAAGACACTTTCCTAATGGGTCCCGTTTCTTGCTGGGGTTTCAAAGTCTTCTTTTGCTTTTGTTCTTGAATTTCAGAAGGGCCTAGGACAATTTAAAGGAGGCAAATATAACATAATAAAATTGATTAAGAAATGTAAAAAAAAATGAGCTTCAGGGCCAGAAAATTAAAACTTTAGTGTGCTTATAGCCAGGTAGAAAAAGCAGTGAAGAGCATGGCAAAAGTATGTGTATTCCACAGACACTATGCTACATGTATTTATTGGCCACCTACTGTTTGTTAGAAATTAGAATACTAGCTAAACTTACCTTCAACATATCCCTCTTGAGAGAGTGATGGGAATTAGCATTGTGGTGGGAAGTGTATGAAGTATATGAAGAATTTGATGCTGGGGAGATGTATTTGTTTCCTGTGGCTACTGTAACAAAGTACCACTAACTTAGTGGCTTAAAACCACACGTTTATTATCATGTAGTGCTGTAGGTCAGAGTCTCCCTGGGCTGAAATCAAGTGTCAGCGGGCTGCATCCCTTCTGGAGGCTCTAAGGCAGGGGTCCCCAGCCCCTGGTCCATGGCCAGTACTGGTCTGTGGCCTGTTAGAAACAGGGCAGCATAGAAGGAGGTAAGCATCAGGGGAGCAAGCAAAGCTTCATCTGTATTTACAGCTGATTCCCATCACTCACATTACCTCCTGAGCTCCTCCTTCCGTCAGATCAGCAGCGGCATTAGATTGTCATAAGAGCACAAATCCTATTGTGAACTGAACATGCGAGGGATCTAGGTTGCGAGCTCCTTATGAGAATCTAATGCCTGATGATCTGTCACTGTTTCCCATCACCCCCAGATGGGACCATCTAGTTTCAGGAAAACAAGCTTAGGCCTCCCACTAATTCTACATTATTGTGGGTTGTATGATTATTTCATTATATATTACAACACAATAATAATAGAAATAAAGTGTGCAATAAATGGAATGCACTTGAATCATCCTGAAACCATCCCCTGGCCCCCAGTCCATAGAAAAAATTGTCTTCCATGAAACTGGCCCCTTGTGCTGACAAGGTGGGTGACTGCTGCTTTAAGGGGATGATTCTTCTCTTTGCCTTTTTCCAGCTTCTAGAGACACCCACATTCCATGGCTTATGGCCCCTCCCTCCATCTTCAAAGTTCAGATTTAGTCGTTCTCACACTGGGTGACTCTCACTTCCTCTCCTGCTTCTCTCTTTCAATTTTGGGATCTGCACTAGTTTTCTGGGTCTACTTTCACAAGATACAAAGCCCCAAATGGAGTGGTTTGTACAACAGAAATTTACTGTCTCCCAGTTGGAGGCAGAAGCCTGAGATGAAGGTGTTGGAGGGACTGGTTTCTTCTGACGGCTGTGAAGGAGAATCTGTTTCCTCTCTTCTGGTGGTTTTCTTGCAATCTTTGGCACTCTTGGCTTGAAGAAGCATCACCATGCTTTCTGCCTTCATCTTCATAGGGCATTCTCCTTGTGTATGTGTCTGGGTGCTAATTTCCCCTTTTTATACAGATACCCATCATATTAGAGTAGGGGTCCATCCTACTCCAGTATGATCTGATCTTAACAAATTATATCTGCAATCCCTCTATTTCCAAATAAGATTCCATTCTGAGGTAACTGGGGGTTTGGATTTCAGCAGAAAATTTTGGGAGGACACAATTCAACTCTAACAGAACCCTTGTGATTATATCAGGCCTGCCCAGATAATTCAAGATAGTCTCCCTCTCACAAGATCCTTACTTTAGCCGCATCAGCAAGGTGATATATGCACAGGTTCCATGGATTAGGACAAGGACATCTTTAGCGGGATGTTATTCTGTCCATCACAGGAGGCTTCTGGGATCAGATATGGAAGGCCCAAAGGATGAAAGGAAATTCATCAGATGCAGGGGAATTTTTGGTGGAGGCACCTCCAGATAGAAGGACCTCCAGCCCCTGCATCCTATGGAAAACAATAGTGCATTCAGTAAACCACACAGATGCGTGCAAGCTGGAAAGCTTTCACTCTCAGGCTTCATTTTACTCAATGTGACCTGGTCAACTATTCTTTCAATCTGATAGCACCGTCTCCAGGTTTCCATGACACCATGACCTATTTGTTTTCTTTCAACTGCCCTCACTACTATTTTTCAGCCTTGTCCAGGAGGCAGCAAGCCACAGTTGCTGGCCAAACCCTGCTCGCAGCTGCTTTTGTAAATAAGTTTTTTTCTTGGAACACAGCCATGTCCATTTGTTTATAGATTACCCATATATGCTTTCATGATATAATGGCTGAGTTGAGTAGCAGCAGGAGAGACAGTGTGGCCTTTAGAGCTGAAAATATCTTTTGCCTGGGCTTTTATAGAAAAAGTTTCCCAAAGCCTGGTCTAACTACTTTGCTGGATTCTCCTCCTGGTATTAGAGAACCTCATCTCTCTTCTAGCCACATTCTGTAAGCAATCTTAGCCAGTCCCCTGACTTTTACTACCTCTCTGCTGATGACACTAACATTTGTATAAACAATTCTTATCCCGCCCCCATGAGTTCCAGACACACTTACCAAACAGCCTTCTGAACATCTCCACTTAGAAAATTAATAGGTATCCCAAATTTAATGTTTCCAAAAATAATTACTGGATTCTCTCAAATTCCCTAATCTGTTTCCTCCTTAGGAAGCAGGTCAATATTGAGAGCCATCAATATTCACTCAGTTGTTCAAGCCAAATGTCTAAGAGAAAGCCTTCCTTTTTCTCTTCCTTTCACCTTTTTATCTAATTCATCAGCAATCCAGTATCCATTATTTATAATATATACACAAATCTCAACCTTTCTCATGACCTAATATCTGCAGCTACCCTCCTCATGCACATCAGCATTCTCTTTCACCTGTGTTGCTGTAATGACACTTAACTGTTCTCCTTGCTTCTACTCTGCCCCACCCCTCCCTACAGTAAATTCACTAACCAGCAGCCCAGTAATCTTTTCTAAAAGTAAATCTGAAGAGATTATTTTCCCCATTGTGTCTTCTTGATGCTCTTGTCAAAAATCAGTTGATCATATGTGCTTGGGTTTATTTCTGGGCTCTCTATTTTGTTCCATTGTTCTTTGTGTCAGTTTTGATTTCAGTACCATTCTGTTTTGATTACCATAGCTTTTTAATATAAGTTGAGATCAGAAAGAAAGATGCTTCCAACTTTGTTTTTCTTTCTCAAGGTTGTGTTGGCTACATGGGGTCTTTTTTGGCTCCATACGAATTTTAGGTTTTTTAAAAATAATATTTAATTTTTAAAAAAAAAATTCTCTGAAGAATGACATTGGAATTTTGATAGAGATTGCATCAAACCCATATATTGCTTTGAGTAGTATAAACATTTAAACACTATATTTTTTCCAATCCATAATCATAATCACTGTCTCTCCTGCCAGTTCTCCCTGGCTCATTGCACTTCTGCTGCCCTGGCTTTTATTCTGCTGCTTGACCGCACCAAGCACTTCCCCATCTCTGCAACTTTGTGCAGTTATTATTCCTTCTGCAGGGACTCTTTGCTCTGGAACTTCACATCTTGCTCTCTTATCATCATGACCCCAGTATAAATTTCAGTTCCTCAGATAGTTCTCCTCTGACCATCTTTGCTCTAAATATCCCTCCCCCATAACCCTCTCTTATATTGCACTTTGGTGAATTGGTTTTTTTTTAATTTTCTGAATGTATCATATTTTATTATTGCTTAATATTTCCACAAAACTCACTCCTCCCCCTTCCCTTTCCCACAACACTGGGATACTAGTTCCATGATAGAAAGGGCTTGGGCTCAGTTAGCATGCCTTCAAAGCTGGAGCTGCCCAGCTGATCTGCTTCAAGGAGGAGAAAAGGTGGCTACAAGTAGAGAGAAGAGCACGTGTGGCAGTACAGGGATATAAATTAGAAATGTAGGGAAAGTATTCCAGAAAAAAAGTTCTCAGTGATATTTGGTGGGAAGAGGTGGCAATAACGTTGTGTTTATCTCTGTACTTCCAGCTTTTTCCTCCATTGACCCTGGCATAAGAGGCCTCTTCCCTGGGGTCTTTAGAGATCACTCTCTGGTCATCCACTGGTGATGGCCATCCCAATGAGTGATGTAATGCCCATAGACTATTTTATGGATATACCATGATTTTCTTAACCATGATGAGCATTTAGATGAGCATTTAGTCTTCTGGTTTTACAAACCCACTGTGGTCAAGTCCACTGCATGCATTTTCAGCTCTTGTATTTGTATAGGACCAGCTTTTCATCAGTATGCACAGTAAGGCCAGGGAAATTATTGTAGAAACGTTACACAGAATTGTCCACAATTGACCACTTTGTACTGGTTAGTAGGGACCACTAAATGCCTCAGGTCTCAGCTTCCTTGGCTACCCAAGACTCTTTCCCAGGACCCCTCGAACTATCCCAGCCTCGAGCTAAAGGTCAATGCCTGGCTCAGCAGAGTCCCTCTGGAATTCTGTGGCAGGTCACTTCCATTCTGTGCTCTGCTATAACACTTTTTGAATGTCTGAATATAAAACCTCTGTTCCATGTGCCTTAAAATTAGATAAGTTGTGCATATTACTCATTTTGATGCATAATGTCAAACTTTACTCTAGAAAATTGGTCTCAGTTGAACATTTATAAATCACAAGTATGGGAATATTATTTAATTGTAATTTCATCAACACTAGGTATTGGCCATCTTTAATTTTTGTAAATCTTATGGGGAAAAATATATCTCATTTTAAAAATTTGCATTATTTTGAGAATTGATAAATTGAACATCCTTTTTTATTTTTATTGCCAATTGATATCCCTTTTTAAATAAATTTTCTGCTTATTTGTTTTGTCCTCTTTTCTTTGGACTGTACGCACATTTACAATTTTTTTTCTTTTTTTTGAGACAGGTTTATTGAGGTGTAATTAGTTTACCAGCTTTATTGATATATAATTTACAGACCATACAATTCATCATTTAGTATATTCATAGATTCGTGCAATCATCATCACAGTCTAATGTTAGGATATTTTCATCACTCCAAGAAGAAACTCTTTGCCCATTAGCAGTCACTTCTTATTACTCTCCCCTCCACTAGTTCCTGACAAGCATTAATCTGCTTTCTATCTCTATGCCTACTATAACTCTTTCATCTGAATAGAATCATACAATATATGGTCTTTTGTGACTTGCTACTTTAACTTAGCATGTATTTTCATGGTTTATCCATGCCATAGCCTGTGTCAGTACTTTATTCTTTTTTATTGTTGAGTAATATCTCATTGGATGAATATGCTGCATTTTATTTATTCATTTATCAGTTGATGGACATTTGGGTTGTTTCCACTTTTGGGATAATATGAATAATGCTTTATGAATATTCATGTACAAGTCTCTGTGTGTACATATATTTCCATTTACTTGGGTAAATAACCAAGAGTAGAACTGCTGAGTCATATGGAAACTCTATGTTTAGCATTTTGAGGAACTGCCAAACTGTTTTTGAAAGTAGCGGCTGTACCATTTTACATTCTGACCAGCAATGTATAAGGGTTCAATTTCTTCAAATTCTCAACAACATATACTATTTTCTGTTTTGTTTTGTTTTATTTTAATGTAACCATCCTAGTGGTTATAAAGTATTATCTCATTGTGGTTTTTGTTTCCATTTTCCTAATGTCTAGTGATGATAATCATCTTTTCATGTGCTTATTATCTATTTGTATATTCTTAGAGAAATGTTTATTTCATATAATCTTTCAATTTTTAATTTGGTTGTTTATCTTACTACCATTGAGTTGTAAGCATTCTTTATGTATTCAAGATAGAGTCCATTATCAGATAAACACTTTGTAAATATTTTCTCTCATTTTGTGGTGTCTTTTCAAATTCTGGATGGTGTCATTTGCACCCCAAAAGTTTTTAATTTTGATGAAGTTATATATATATATATATATATAGAGAGAGAGAGAGAGAGAGAGAGAGAGAGATGGAGTTTTGCTCTTGTTGACTAGGCTGGAGTGCAATGGTGCGATCTTAGCTCACTGCAACCTCTGCCTCCTGGCTTCAAGCGATTCTGCTGCCTCAGCCTCCTAAGTAGCTGGGACTATAGGCATGCACCACCACTCCTGGCTAATTTTGTATTTTTAGTGGTGATGGGGTTTCACCATGTTCGTCAGGCTGGTCTCAAACACCTGACCTCAGGTGATCTGCCTGCCTTGGCCTCCCAAAGTGTTGGGATTACAGGCATGAGCCACTGCACCTGGCCAAAAGTGTATACTTTTTATATGCAAGATTATATTATCTTCCAAGTATAATTTTCATGCAGTATCATTTGCTTTTTAAATGTAAAGTTTTATAAATACATTATTGTCATGTATCCACCACAATAATCAAGATGTAGAACAAATCTATCATCCCTCAAATTTTTCTGGACTACTACTGGTCTATTTCTCTCCCTAAATTTTTGCTTTTTCAAGAATATTATGTAAATAATGTCATGGACAATAAAATACCAGATATGTTTTAGTTTTAGTGAATTAAGTTCTAGCAAGTAGTTCTTTATAATCAAACTTACATATTTTTTATTGCCAATGTTATGATCCCTGCTTTCCTTGCCTCTGCTTATGGTTTTCATTTTAAGATTTCTCTGTCACTTAATTTTAGGTGTGACTACTTTATACTGCATATATAGCACATCAAAATCTTCACCTTCTTCTCAGGTATGCAGATTTCCTGGAAATAAAGTCCTGAGTTAAAGTTGCAAAAAGTTGATACAAATTAGATCAGTAATAAAATGAAAAATTGCAATGAGCAGCGTGGTTATTCTCCAATTTTTATTTAAATAGGAGAATATTTTATTCCGATAAAATTTTGCATTGAAGCTAAAGATGTAAACACATAAAAGCAGAGTTTCTCTTTTGAATTCTGAACAGAAATTCTGCCCACATCATCTCTGTTCCTTCAGAGCATAGTTTGAGTATCAGGGGCCTCCCTCATGAATTACTCTGTGTTGACTGATCTACTAAGAGCAGCGTTAAGACATTGGTCAGCACCAGGATCAGTCTCAGGATGAGGACAAGGGAGAAACTTGAGAAGCAATGAGCCTAATCCCAGGGTTCCGATCTCAGGCAACGGTGTTTCCACTTTGCTCTTCCCTGCTCTAACCTCACAAGAGGAAACAAGAACACTCAGGGACAATGACAGCCGTCTTCCTATATAGGAAGGGCTGCTATCTGTCAGTCATAAGAATTTTTCAAAATTATTCCAGAAGAGAGATCTAGGATGAGAGTGATTAAATAAGCAAATAGAGGGAAGGACATTCTAAAAACAAGATCAACAGTGGAAGAGATTGCTTTTGAAATCCTTCAAGGTCAATTTCCTTGTCCCATCTTAAAAATTATAATAGAGAACACACTATTCCACCCCGCACCACGTTCTGTGTCTGTGGCCATTGTACACACGTCACTCTTCTGTGACAGTTGCTTGTTGTCCAGCTCTTCTCTTCTATCTTGCCACATCCCACTATCTGTCCTGGAGGCACGGAGGGGAGTGTCAGAGTGGCCAGTGATGGGGATCCCTAAAATGGATTTGTCTTTAAACTATTTTCAACTCCAACTTTCAAAAAGCAATAACCCCTCAAATCAGAGTTTCTAACGAAACAGCATACATTTTCCTACTTTCAGGCATCTTTTCTGTGATATGAGACATCTTTGTAAGGGAACCAAAAGGAAACTTATAGTTGTTATGATGTGTATGCATATCATTTCAGTGTGTGCAAAGGCAAAGTCGGCCTTTCGATGATATTTTTCCATTGTCTTTGTCTTTCTATAAATATTCCCCTTCTTGCCCTCACCTGGGATGTAGAGTTGCTGACTATACTGATCACCTCCACGAGATTGTACCCATTTATTCTTTGTGCGCTTATGCATCCAATTGGCTTCCAAAGTGTCCACTGGGACCCTATTAGAATTAAATAATGTCCGCCTGTCAGTGCAGGGCTACGCCAACTTGTTTCTTTAAAAGGCTGCATATGGTAATGCATTTTGGAAAGGAATCTGGGACTAACTCAAAAGAGCCAATGTTCCAAACCTCAAGTTAAATTCAATATGATTTTACCAACCTGACCATTCTATATTCGGTTTGGATTTTGGTTTCATTTTGCTGTTTTGTATTATGTGTTTTTATTTTTACCCCCCACCCAAGGTCATCAGCTTGATTGTTTCAATTTGGAATACTTTTGTAGTTTTTCTCAGTAGGTGTAGTATGATTGATCAGTTGATATTAAAGCTCTTGTGGGTCAGGAGTCCAGACGTGACCCAGTTGGATCTTCCACTTGGTTCTTACAAGGTGGCAGTCGAGGTCTTGGCAAGAGTGTGTTCTCATCTGAGGGCTCATCATTTCCAGGCTCATTGGGGTTGCTGGCAGAATGAATTTCCTTGTATGAGTAAGGGCCCCAGTGTTTTCCTGCCGGAGGCCAACCTCAGATCCTAGAGGCCGCCCACAGTTCCTTGACACTTGGGTTACCTCCAAATGGCCACTCTTATTGTTCAACCAGCAAGGACAGCAAGGACAGGCTCTTACCTCCCAGAGGGCCTGGCCTCTCTTTTAAGGTCTTCACCTAAGTCAGGCTGACTCAGGTTCATTCACTTTGTATTAACTCAACATCAACTAATTTGAGACCTTAATCACACTGGCAAAATATCTTCAACTTGGCCATATTCTGATGGCTAGAAGCAAGTCACAGCTTCCTCACACAGTGGAAGGCAGGCGTGATAAAGGGTGTGAACACCAAGGGGTGGCTATTATAGGGGTGACCTTAGGGTCCATTCACCAGAGGTGTAAATGAAAACCCCATTATGGGGAGCAAGAGGAGAATCTCAAGCTGTGATGTACGGAGTCAAGGGGGGTATTGTAGAAATGAAGTCCTATGAAAGCCAATGTCAACTCTGGGAAGGTTCCAGAATGGAGGCTGCTGAACTGAAAAGATCAGGCAGAAAAGCAGGAACTGAATTCTGTGGTCAAAAATCATCAGTGGGGAGGATTAAGAGTACTAAAGTGGTCAGCAAGGGCACAGTGGTGAAACTTGTGTGCAAAAGTGCAGAAGGCTCCAGTAGCTGTGGATGCTGCCCGTCATCCTCCCTTTGTGGGCTCATCAGCTGCTTTGAAAGGTTTCATCTGGAAAAATTGTGCTAAGCACTGCCCTCATCATTCAAATACATTCTGTCATTTCCTTGTGTCTCTGGGAGGTAAAATGAGAGTGTCTTGTACTTGCAAAATGAAAAGCTCTGTAAAAATGCCAGAGGTGAAACTTTGTAAAACTGCTTCTGTGTTGATGTTAGGCAGCTTCCTTTGCTGTGTCTTGATGCTGCTCTTGTCTTGTGCCCCAAAGCTCCACTGTCTGTTCTCCTACCTGATGCCCTGGTCTCACAGGAAGGGACATAGTACCTGTTGCTGAATCCCCACTCCCAGGGGATCTTGTTCAGAATGACGAGGGGATGTGCATACTTAGGGCCCAGTGGATTTGGCCTACAACAAGTAGAAGTGCAGTCTATTGTAAGGAGGCTCTAACTTCAACACCTGAGCGTGTAAATGTCAGGATGAAGTTTTTGAATGTGAGGATCAGGGCAAGCTAGGGCCATGCAGTAGTTAGAGACTATGAAATAGTAATTAGGCATTGTTTAATGATGCAGTTGATGATATTGGGGCACTCAGGTAAGGAAGCATATGGGGGTTGACGAAGGAAGTGGGAGAACATTGGAAAACAAGAATGGCTAGAGAGCCTACCAGAATGGCAGGGTACCAGCACCAGGGATATTTGGCATGGGTATGGGAGTATGAGAAACCTAGAAAAAACAATGGAACCAGCTTTATTGAATGCTCACTGTGAGTCAGGCATTGTTCTAAGTACTTTATACTAATTAACTTTCATTCCTCATACCATCGTATAAATTGTATCCATTTTACAGATGAAAAGCTAAACCATAGAGTGGAGAATAACTTGGCCAAGACCAGACAAGTGTAAAGTAGCACAATGGTTGTCTCCCCATTAGAGCAGTGCACTGTGTGTCTGCTTAGCCCACAATCTCATTCTCCCTATCTTCCACCTCCTCTGTGAGTGATAGCAATCCAATTGAACTGGCCCTGAACTGGAGACTCAGAAATGGGGAGACACATTCCCGAAGCAGAGAATGGAATGTGCCTCTAGGCATGCATCTAGGCTGAGCTCCTGGATTTCTGGCTTAAGGTTGCTTCACAGGATCCTCCATGTAGGGTCAGGGCCCAGCCTGTTGGAGGATTCTGCGAGCACTGGAGGGCAGCCTGCCAAGCAAGGCAAGGCAATGCACTAATGAGCACTCACGTGTCCAGGCCTGTTTGGGGTGTGAAGAATTAATGGAGGAGTGATCCTCCTGCCCTGGGACTGCTCCCAGTTGAGTGCTGCTGCTGCCTATTCTGTCTACACGAGGACCCTACGCTGATTTTAACCCCACAGAAACCAGGTCATTGCTCTAACTACAGATTCTGTCAAACATTTTATGACAAAATAGGACTGAATGTGTAGAATAATGGTTTTAAATTTAAAAATATATATTTTGCAACATCTCTTACTAGATATTGATGATGTGACCTCACTCACTAACCCCCATTTTTATTGAGTCAGGAAGGGTAATGTCCTAGGGAAGGAAGGGGTGGACAGCTGAGAACCCAGGTCACTAGAGAAGAAGCAAGATATGGTGGAGTAGAAGTCCCTACTAGACAGAAAACAGAAATAAAAACCCCTTTATTTTAAGGAAAAAGAGAAAGGAAGATTAAGACAAAAGGTGAAATTCTGGAGTCCTGTCTCCTTCGTGGGGCAATGAATATAAAAATTACTAACCTCAGGCAGCTACAAGAGAAAGGTAAAAACAAAAGGGGTTTCGCCCCACTTTACCATATAGGACTCTGAGTGGTGGATCCCCCCCAGGCTGTCCCTTAGCAAAACACAAATGCTAGAAAAGTGGTCAGCCAGGGAGAGGACAGTGATAGTGTCCCTGCCTCTCTGCTCCGGGGTGACATGAGGCTGCTGCAGGAGTTCTTGCTCCACCCCACTGGGGAGCAGAGGATGCTGAGTTGAGAGCCAGAGGTCTGGCGTGAGTGGAGAGTGGCAAGGCTGCTGTGTTCACCTTCTCTGCTGGGACCTAAATGAGGATGTGGCAGGGGCTCAGTGGGTCCATAGCACCAGTGAAAGCAGGGAAGAGCTGGTCAGCTGTTTAATAATATTGGGGAGTCAGGTGGTGAGGCTATCCAGCCATAGAACAAGCAGTAGAAGCCAGTAGACCATTCAGGGGCCAGGAGGAGTTAGGACAGCGCCATGGGCTATGGGAGCCATCAGGACTAGAACAGCCCAAGACCACATGAGGGTTAGACACTCAACCGCTTTGTGTCCCTCTTGAACCGAACACCTTGGAATTCAGGGGAGAGAATTAACTTTGAATTGATTGACTGTCCTAAAGATCCTTTCTTAAATGTGAAAGTTGAAGACAGCTTTAATTAACAAATATTATTTCCTATCATCTTATGTCACCTTGAAAAGTGAGAAGTTCAGATGAGCTACAGTAAATTTACTATGGTAAATTCAAAGTGTGTAATTGTTTGTTTGTTTTTAACATCACTGAGCTGTAGTGTGTAAAGCAAATCATGAGAGTCCAAACAGGCAGGTTATACATGTATGCTTCGTAAAACATCTCACATTTTCACTTGTATTTCTGAGTTGATGGCTTTAGCAAAAGACTCCTCAAGAAGAAAGCGAACTTTCTTTTTTTGTTGTTCCAGTTAAGGAACAAATATCAAGTCACAGAAGGGATTATCACAGCAGTGGCAACAAAGTCTAGAGAGTTGAGGGCCACAGAGTGCTTGCCACAGTCCTGGCCTCCTTGGAGTTCCAGGTAGCCCGACACATCTGCATCACTTACTTTTGGGCTGGTGAATGATACAGGGAGGGAGACAGGAACCAACCTTTAGAGAGAACCTAGTATGGGCTTACAACTTTGCATGCATGGCCAAATTTAACCATGCCAGCACCCAGAGGGTAAGTTATCCTCATCTTACGAAAGAAGAACCTGGAGCTAAGGAGATTCAATGCCTTGCTCAAGTTGCAAAACTCCTAAATACAGACCTTGGATTGGAATCCAAGTCTTTGTGATTTTTGTTCTCTGCTCTTATCCCTAAGCCACAATGGAAACTTTGGCACATCTGACTGCACTGTTTCTGTTTTTATTTTTAAATCCAGCCAAAGCCTCTTCTCATTGTTGTATCAGTTGTCTCTGGGTAACCAGGATGTTTGATAGGAGGAGTAAAGGAAGTAGGCCTACTAGCAGAGGGAAGGCAAATTTGACAGTGTCCCTGTGATGTGATTATATAAGGCTGATTCACAATCTTGCACCAATAATTTAAAGGCATGGGGCTTATTCACAGTCTTGCACCAATAATTTAAAGGCATACATTTTATTGTAATTTAATCCATTTCAATTTCATTAAATTCACTTTAATTCAATTCAGTTCAGTTCAATTAACAAGGCTTCCCTGTAAGAGGCTTTAGTTTAGCCTCTAGAAACATGGAGATTAATTAGATTGTTCCTGTCCTGTCCTCCAGAAGCTCACAATCAGATGCAAGGACAACAGTCAGGTTTTAGCTTAAATACCTAATTATATAATCTTCATAAACAATTTTTTATGGAAAGAGTATATTTCAAAATTCTGCATTAATTTATTAACAACTAACTACCAAATAGTTTTCCTGGCATATAAATATTTAAAAAGTGCCTTGTTCACTATTTATTTCCACAGCAGCATATAATTACTAATTTTGAAGATGATTCAATGATGTAGAAGAGTATTTACTCATATTTCTATTCGGAAGCAATCAGTGTATCTAAGAAAATATGTTGTTTGTTTTCAAAATCTTTACATAAAAACAACTTCCAACATGACTTGTTAAATGTAATTGTGTTGTTTATCTGAATGAGAAAATTACAAAATGAATATATTGTAACACATTTTAGTAAGAAAAAGAATGGTCAAATACTGAAAGCTAGTTCCTCCTTGTCAGCGTTATTTAAAGCTATTGATTTGGGATTATTTAAAATACCATTTACAAACATTTTACAAATAATTCTCTACAGTTATAAAAATACAACTTTTAGATAAAACTCACTTGTAATCCATGATGGTGCAATTTTGTTTTTTTTTAATTTAGCTGGATTATGTTTTGAAGTTTAATATAATTAAGTCTTATTTTAAGATCAAACTAAGTTGAATTGAGGCTTGTTTAATAGACATTTGAATTCATGGTAGTCACTAGAAAAGTCAAGATTTAAAAACCATTGACATGCTAAATACAAAATTCAGTTATAATATCCAACCTTTTTCTTTCTTTTTTTTTTTTTTTTTTTCTTGAGACGGAGTCTCTCTCTGTCGTCTGTGCTGTAGTGCAGTGGCACCATCTCGGCTCACTGCAATCTCAGGCCATTCTCCTGCCTCACCCTCCTGAGTAGCTGGGACTACACGTGTGTGCCACCACACCTGGCAAATTTTTGTATTTTTAGTAGACATAGGGCCTCACCATGTTGGCCAGGCTGGTCTCGAACTCCTAACCTCAGGAGATCTGCCTGCCTCGGCCTTCCAAAATGCTGGGATTACAGGTGTGAGTCACCATGCCTGGCCAATAATATCCAAACTTGATGAGATTACTTGGGTTGGTTTATAAGTGGTATTTGTAACAAGTTAATACGATAGAACTGTTAAAGATGACAGCACTGCTCACACCGGCCTTTTCAGCAAAGGAATATCTTAATATACTTCTTGCCACCACGCTGAACTTGAACAGTTTTAAGTTGCCTAACACTGGGGAACACTGTGCTTCCCAGCATCTCACCTAATGTTGCCTTATCACTATCACAAGAATAGAAACAACTGATATTATCATTATTTTTTGAGACACACTTTTCCATAAAAACATCCATTGCAATTTTAATGAAACCCAAATGGAAATTCAATTGATTAAAAACCCATCCTTTTTTTTCATTTCCTCATTGTCAATGTAATTGAAACATTAACTTGAGTTGAGAATAGAAAAAAATTAAAAACTCAAAAAAAGTATTAAATGCAGTGTGCTGGTAGCATCCTGCATGTCATGTATTTGCCATCTTTGGTCCATGGAGAGCTGATTCTGGCAGTCCACAGTACCACTGGAGACCTAATCCAGAACCATAGGAATCAAGCTCCCATGCTGATCGGGAACAAACTCCATTGTGTGCACATTTTTCAAAAATAAATGTTTTCATGGACCCTCCAATATGGAATTAGAGTATCTTTATCCTCATATTACTTAAATATGCATAAATATAAAATTGGATATAAACTCTTTGTGCTTTTATTTTTTACTTTTATTTTGAGACAGACTCTCACTCTGTTGCCCAGGCTGGAGTGCAGCAGCATGATCTCGGCTCACTGCAACCTCCACCTCAGGGGCTTAAGCTATTCTCCTGCCTCAGCCTCCTGATTAACTGGGATTAGAGGTGCCCACCACCATGCCCAGCTAATTTTTGTATTTTTAGTAGAGACAAGGTTTCATCATGTTGGCCAGGCTGGTCTCGAACTCCTGTCCTTAGGTGATCCGCCTGCCTCGGCCTCCCAAAGTGCTGGGATTACAGGCAAGAGCCACCGCACCTGGCCTCTTTATACTTTTAATTCATATCACTCTGAAGTTAAAACAAATTTACAAACTAAAACCAAACAAATTACAAAACATAAATAATTTAAATTGTCAAGCGTAATTCATTTTGCTGAAACTAAATTTCTGCTTGCACTTGGGCTGTGTCATGGATTATTCCTTTAATTTTAAGATGCTTATTCAACTTTGTTGGACTGAAGTCAATTTTCTCACCACTTTTATACTGCCTTAGAACCATCATCCCTGCAGTTCACAGTGATGTCATTTGGAGTTCACGTGGAAGGAATGCATCATTTGCTAACTAAATCTGTCTCTGTTCTTTTCTCATTAGCCTGGAACAATTAAAGTAGTACTATTTGATTGGTGACAACTCATTTATGAGTGTAATTACAAATTTGGACACTGGAACTGTGAGAAAGGGTTTGGAACTAAAGCAGTCAATACCATCAATTCAGAGTATGCTATTTTTAATTTTTTAAATCTTTAGCATTGATGTTAACAAATTTAAAAAGTCTGATAGGAAATGAAAAGACCTCTAAAAACTTGTCCTTGAACTTCTGTTTATAAAAACAGTCCTAAAATAACTCTGATAGGGAGTTATTTCTCACTTTATATCCTTTCTATCCTCCTTCAGTCTAACTATGGGTGGGGCAGCAAATAACATCTGAAGGCTGGACATAAGGTAGTCCTGACTAGGTACGGTGGCTCATGCCTGTAATCCCAGAACTTTGGGAGGCTAAGGTGGGTGGATCACTTGAGGCCAGGAGTTTGAGACTAGCTTGGCCAACATGGTGAAACCCCATCTCTACTAAAAATACAAAAAAAAAATTAGCTGGGCGTGGTGGCACATGCCTGTAATCCCAGCTACTTGGAAGGCTGAGGCAGGAGAATCGCTTGAACCCAGAGCTGGAGGTTGCAGTCAGCCGAGATCATGCCATTGCACTCCAGCCTGGGCAACAGGAGTGAAACTCTGCCTCAAAAAAAAATAATAAAAAGAAATAATAAGTAATAAAATAAACTCCGTTAAAACAAAACAAAACAACAACAAGAACAAAAAACAAAGATAGTCCTGGAAGGAGATAGATCAAGATGACTTGGAGTCTTGGCATCTGAGTCATCAACAGAATCAAGCGGAGCAAATGAGAAAACAAAACTATATGTAGAGTGTGGGTTCTTCCTAACGGCTCTATTATGAAGGGGTCTCCCTGAAAATCACCCTTTGGGATTCTATGTGTGAGCCAATGCTCACTCATAAGTTAACATCTGGAATCATTTATAAGTTCAACATTCTCATGTATTGGTGGAAGATTCACACCTTAAGGTGAGCAGTCTTGATATACGATGAGCTGTTATCAGGGCATGGTTAGAGCTTAAAAAATAGGCACTCGGCAAACTTCGATGACTCCTGCCTGAGCTGCAGAAGCCTGCTAGTGCGTCAGGATGCTGTCAGATTAGGGATATCATATGGCTTAGGCCATAAGAGCTCTGAGTTCCACCTTGGTCCCTGCCACTTTAGACTAGGATGACCACGAGGATGACCTTGAGCAAGGAGTGGAGCCTGTATAAGCGTCAGGTTGTTCTGCTATCAAATGGGAATAGTAGAAGCACTTCCCTTATAAGGCTGCAGGGAGCAACTAAATGGACTAAAGCAGGGAAAGTTCTTAACACCTACCCAGCACAGAGCAAGTGCTTAATAAATGGAACCATTATTATTTACATTAATAAAAAATTCAGTATTTTCATGTAAGCATGGGGAAGGATGGCTCTAGAATAGTGGTTCTCAACCTTGTGTGTTGAAGAGCTGTAAGAAATAGTAACAGGCCAGATGCGGTGACTCACGCCTGTAATCCCAGCATTTTGGGAGCCTGAGGTGGGTGGATCATGAGGTCAGGAGATCAAGACCATCCTGGATAACACGGTGAAACCCTGTCTCTACTAAAAATATATTTAAAAAATTAGCTGGGTGTGGTGGCAGATGACTGTAGTCCCAGCTACTCCAGAGGCTGAGGCAGGAGAATGGCGTGAACCCAGGAAGTGGAGGTTGCAGTGAGCCGAGATGGTGCCACTGCACTCCAGCCTGGGTGACAGGGCGAGACTCCGTCTCAAAAAAAAAAAAAAAAAAAAAAAAAAAAAGTAGTAACACCTTGATCCCACCCCAGAGATTCTGGTGTACTTGGTACATGGCGTGGCTGTGGCTGGGACATGGGGATTTTAGAAAGTTCCCAGATGGTTCTACTGTACACCCAAGACTGAGAATCAATTGCTTCTCTAGAAGAGCTCATAGTAGGGGTAGTCTGGTGTCATGCATACTGGAAATTCAGATCCTCGGTCCCAGTCTGACTGTTGATAATTGATGTTGGGGCAAGACACTTTCCTACTTAGTTTCCCATTTATCTAGAATAAGGGCCAGATTCCAACTAAACTTCACAGATTTAAAATTTTATGCTCCACCAGCTCAGAGAAGAGGGAAAAAAAAGGCCCCTTGGTTATAGCTCTATCTCTAAGCTGCTTTGGAAAAAAAAGTCAAATCAATGAAGCAGTTATTTTTAAACTGTTCATCTAAAGATAAGCAAGCATGAAAAAAAAAGTAATCCTCCTTTTTACTTTTTTACTTGTTGATATTTTATAAACATCCCACAATAGTTGATATTTGGAGACACAAAACACAGAATGTTAAATGCATAGCAGCTAGAAGTTGGAAAGTGTGTATATTACCATGATTTTCCATTGGCTACTTTCTTTCTACCACTTAACCAAGAAAAACAAAGATCTGAGAATGTCTTCTATAGCAGCCCTGGCTCCTGGGATGTATAAGGTGACTCTTATATTAGATACGCCCCTGACAGGAAGGTCTGCATGTATTCTATGGGCAGAAAGGTTTAGGGGGAGGACAGATTGAAGTTCATACCTACGTTGGTGTTGAATCTCAGTACCAGGCCCAAATTCATAAGGATTCACCCCAGTTCCTTGGCTGTCCATTCACAACCACCTCCTAGTAACTAGGCTTTAGAAAGTACACTGAAGGAAAACATCAGTGACCATCGTGAGATGTACAAGTAGCACAATAATGACCATGTGCATAGCAATTCATAGCATACAGAATACTTTCATATAAGTCATTAAAATTTTAGGAAGTAGCATTTACTTCATAAGGCTGCAGAGGGGAACTAAATGGACTAACTCAGGGAAATTTATTGACACATTCCCCAGCACACAGCAAGTGCTAAATTTTATCTTAAATTTTTAAATGAAAAATGTATTGTGGGCCAGCTGTGGTGGCTCACGCCTATAATCCCAACAATTTGGGAGGTTGAGGCAGGCAGATCACTTGAGCTCAGAAGTTCGAGAACAGCCTGGCCAACATGGTGAAACCCTGTCTCTACTAAAAATACAAAAATTATCTGGGCGTGGTGGTGGGGCATCTGTAATCCCAACTACTCGGGGGCTAAGGCACCAGAATCTCTTGAACCTGGGAGGCAGAATTTTCAGTGAGCAGAGATCGTGCCACTGCATTCCAGCCTGGGTGACGGAGCAGGACTCAGTCTCAAAAAGAAAAAAAAAAAAAACATATGCACACACACACACATTGTGTATTAGTGTTCACAATAAGCCTGTGTGGATAAAATATTTTTATTCTAGTTTTGCAGAAGAGGAAATTGATGCATAAAGAGATAAGGTGATTCATTTGATGGTATCCATATTGTATAGTAGGTGTCTGAGCAAGGACTCTGTCTCCCATGACAAATTCTGGGTATCTCCACTGGACCGGGCTCACATATGGAGTGGGAACTGTGAATCTTATAGAACCAGGAAGTCTCATAATCCTTTAACGGCTGTGACAGGAGCACTTAACTCTAGAATATCTGAGATTTGTCCTTTCCTCTATCTTCCCCTCTAATATCTTCTTTCACACCTGCCTTTCTCCACTTTCTTGTATTCCTTCTCGTACTTTCTTTATCTTCTCTTCCCTTTTTTCTCTTTCTCTCAAGAATCTGGTAACTTCACAGAGCTGGAGCCTCTTTTCTTCTTCGAAATATATCTATAATTCTTCTTGAGCTCCACTTTATTTTTCCCAAGGGAAGCCTTTCCTTATCCTGATTAAGATGAGTGTTCTACTCTGGTCCCTGTGCTGCTTGGCTGGAGCCAAACACCCTTCTGAGTTCATGCAGACTTCATCTCGCAAGACACCGGATCCAGATCCCCATCTACCACTGGACCTGAGGGACAGAGGAAACTATTCCTTTCCCCTAGCTTCCCTTCTAATATCTTTATTCTTCCCTGCATTTCTCTACGTTCTTGTATTCTTCGTCTGGCTTTCTTTATTTCATACTCTATTGTTTGCTCTTTCTCCCAAGAATATGGTAACTTCACAGAGCTGGAGCCTCTTTTCTTTACAGCTTTGAGCCCATTCCCACTTGGCACTAAGGTTCTTGTGTCTGCCAGGCTCTACCTGACATCACCCTTGAACATCCCCTGAATGCGTGCTTAAAGTTTGCATGTACTATGCATACTCTTCTTTTGTCCTGTCAATGGAGGGCTGCTCTTGCCTCTGGTTTCTGCCTCCTTCCACCCAAGCCTCGGCTGCTGAGGCCCATACCCTCGTAAAGTATAATATGTTCTCCTTCTCCTTCAGGGGTTCTGTATCCTTATCAAGGAAGCTTGGTGAGGAACTGAGAATACCCATTTTCTTTTATTGATTAGTCTTCAACTCTGTGAAATTTTAACTGATTCAATAAGTTTAATTATTTTAAGATTGAGGATTATTTTTTTCTGTGAAAATACTATAAAATCATGCTATTGATATCAACCTTTAGATTTAAGGGTTAACGATTGTTTTCTATAGAACTCTCAATTTCATGCTAAGTTTTTCTTTTTAAAGGACATGTTTTTCCACATGGTAAGATTGGATAATAATCATTTGAACTAGACCAGAATTTAATTCTGATGTCATTCATATAGAAGATTATTTTTGCTTATGAATAATTTAAACCAATTTTTGGTTTGCTGTGTTCAGTAAAGAAATCCAGTTGAGTATATATTTCTCTTCTCTTTTCTATCTTTGTTAGTCACCATGTGTTTTTAAATTTAAATTAGTGTATGTATTATTAGATGTGTGACATAGAAAATGCCTAACCTATATGGAAATTCAGGGTTCCAAAAGCTATGTAATTTGAGTTAGATAATATAAGACCTTGACTTGTTTCTTTATTGCTGAGTTCTGGTATATTTTTATATAAGCCATTGCTGCATAGCCTAAAAGAGAATTGCTTCCTTTATCAACCTCATTTTACTCGACAGTAACTAACTAAATTTTAACTCAGTGATGGCCAATGGCTCTTTCAGGTCTAACATCTTTTTCATGTTAGTCCCAAATCACCAACCTTACATAAAACATGTAAGTAAAACTCAATTATTTAGTATAAAAATCTCAGATATCTTGTATTTTTTTACGTTACTAAAAAGGACCACAAGATAAATATATTTCCCTCACTAGGTGAATAGTGGCTTCTCTAGTCCAAACAAAAGCATAGTTTTCTTTCTTTATTTCTTCCTTTCTTCCATTTTCCTCCCTTCCTTCCTTGCTCCCACCCTCCCTCCTTCTCCTCTTCCTTCCTCTTTCCTTCCTTTCCCTTTTCTTCTTTCTTTTACCTTACTTTGTTTGATAGTGTCTTGTGTGATTAAAATGTCTATATTGGTACAACCTCACAAGATTTTAGATGGATTAATTTCTTTTAAAACTAAGTTGCACTTTTAGGGTAGATGCTTAATCATTCCAATATATAAGGATATTTGCACTTCCAGATACAGGCTCCCAAAACTTGGAAACATTATTCAAATGCGTGCACATTTAAAAATCTTCTCAGACATTGTTACTTTATTTCTACCAGATGGCTCTGTGATTCATTAAAGCCTGTGATTCCATTAACTGGGGGGCAGCTCAATGGGAAACTCTGACTGTCTCCGATTGTTCCACCACCTTACCTTGAATCTGCCTACCTACATTTCATTAAAGCAATAAACCATGCCCTTGCATATTCCTGTGGTTTAATGTTTAGGAGACTCAGATGGCTGATCACTGAGTAAGAACACACAATCTTGTGAGCCATCAGGGTTGCTCAGAACTCTTTCAGTTCTCAAAAGTCCTTAATTTGAAGAGGCAGTTCGCTAATGCCTTAAACAAGTTCCCATGACCTCTCCATCTGCTTGCATTAAAATAAGGTAAATTGCTCGCTCTTCTTTCACTTTCTCCAAAAGTGACATGGACGTGATTACTGTCTCCATCGCCCAAACAACAAGTCATCTGATAACCCTCCACTTCTTCCTTCAGAATCCACAGCACGCCACCTCTGGAAGAATGGTGTGGGGGAGTAGAGCATACAAACCTGCTATGTGAGTTGAAGGAGCTATTCACACACCTTTGCATTTCTCTTACTGCAGGTATTTAACCTACGGCAAGTGTATTCAGACTTTCCACATATATCCAAACATTCTTACTGACAGGTGTCAATTATAATTAATATAAATATTTTTGTTAAATATATCTAGCAGTCCATTCTATACTCTTAGAGCCTGCTGTATCCAGGACATAATGGTATTATTGTCAGTTTAATCATCTCTGTCTCTCTCCTATAAAACTCAGATCTCTTTGAGGTCATCAGCTTTGTAATATTTGTTTACTTCCTGCAGATTCTGGTACAGTTTCTGTGGTTGAATGACTAACTCATTGACCACTCTTGTTTGATCACATCCAGGGGAGGAATATACTTAACCAGATTTTTTATGAGGGAGGCCAAGTGTTCAGACCAAGAACTCTAAACTAGTAATTTACTTCATTGAAATTAACCCCACATATTCTGGTACTTTGTTATTTATACTACAACATTTATTTATGCAACACATCCCATACAAAAGAAGGATACATTGGAGGAAATGAAACTGAATTTGAGGCTTAACAAATTGGTATAATCAAATCCCATCAGTGTAGCAAAAATGAGAGAAAATCCTAGACAGTGAAATCTAGGAGATGGAGATGAAGGGAAGAAGTGAATATGGGTTTAGAAAAGGGTTTGCCTTTCTTTCTTTCTTTCTTTTTTTTTTTTTTTTTTTTTGATGGAGTTTCTCTCTTTTTGCGCAGGCTGGAGTGCAGTGGCACAATCTCAGCTCACTGCAACTTCTGCCTCCCGGGTTCAAGTGATTCTCCTTCCTCAGCCTCCAGAGTAGCTGGGATTACAGGTGCGCATCACCACACCCGACTAATTTTGTATTTTTAGTAGAGACGGGGTTTCACCATGTTGGCCTCGCTGGTCTCGAACTCCTGACCTCATGTGATCTGCCCGCCTCAGCCTCCCAAAGTGCTGGGATTATAGGCATGAACTACCGTGCCCGGCCTGCCTCTCTTTTACTTACTCTTAGAACTGGAATCTTGTGGAACAGGCTGTGCAGTTTTGAATATTTACTGCCTACATTTTACATACCTTTTTCAAGACGTCTACTGCAGGAAAAAAAAAACCTATCATAAGAGATAAACACTCAGACAATATAATACCGTGTTTGCTCATAGCTTCTCTCCTAAAGTTAACTGTCAGTTAAGACTGTCTGTTTTAGCCATGAGAAACCCACAACTGGATTGTGTAAATCTTGTGCTTTCAGGCACCGAGTGGGGCTTTGCCACCGATGCCTTCATTCATACTCCTTAGGTCAGCTGGTCACTTAGTTGGCATGTTGGATCTGCTTGGATTGCAGTAAAGCTGCAAATATCATTCCTGGACTCAAGAGACTGGTAATTTATAAAAGGAGACAAAATTTTAGTGTAACATACAGTAAAGTGTAATAAGTGACTCAAACTACTAGTCTTGAACAGAGAAATTGTAAACGAATAACACAAGAGCTTACTACTTCTGATTTTCTGCTCATATAGGTATGTCTTGTTTTAAAATATTTCTTTATGCCCCAAATTATGCACAAATACAAACACACAGGCACACTACAGCATGATGATATGTTCCAAACACAGAACAGCTGTGAAGAACATTCTTGAACTCAATGAACTCCACCCTTGCTAAAAGAGAAAAATGAACAGTGTTATCCATGAATATATATTATCCTACATACATACACTATATGTATGTATGTATTTACACATATGGCTAGTATTTCATAATATATACACATACATACATATATTAATATTTAGGGTATAAAAATTCTCACATTAGGTAAAATATTGCTAAAAAGCCTAGAAACTTCTCTCAAGTGGATAGATACTAGATCCATAAATTAAAATACTTTTTTTGAAAAGTCAGAGGAAAAATATTCTGATACTTTGAATGGCTACTCAAATAATTACAAGAATAATTAAAGTTAACATTTTCTTGTCCTGACTTTGAATTTGTTTGGGAGGAGTAATAGTATGTATTCAATTCTTCCTAATAATTAGTGTCAAGAAAAAAATGTATCTTCTGTTCATTCCTCTTTTGGACAAAAAGCTGACTGGTAGCTGAGGACTGGATAAGGAATGTATTAGTCTGTTCTCATGCTGCTAATAAAGACATACCCAATGCTGGTAGTTTATAAAGGAAAGAGGTTTAATTGACTCACCGTTTCACATGGCTGGGGAGGCCCTACCATCATGGTGGAAGGCAAAGGAAGAGCCAAGTCATGTCTTACATGGAGGTAGGCTAGAGAGTGTGTATAGGAGAACTCCCCTTTATAATACCATCAGATCTTGTGAGACTTACTCACTATCATGAGAACAGCCTGGGAAAGACCCATCCCCATGTTTCAACTACCCCCCACCAGGGTCCTTCCCCCGACATGTGGGAATTATGGGAGCTACAATTAAGATGAAATCTGGGTGGGGACACAGTCAAACCATATCAAGGGAAGTATGGTGGTTCGAATATTAGTACCAGACAATGTTGTTACTATAACTCAGCAGTCATTAATTTATCCATTCAAAAAATATTTACTGAGCTCAAGGCCAAGCTGGGAGTAAAGATAAAAAACACACGCAAGACAAAATCCATATTCCACAAACAATAGCAGAAATATTTCCTGTCCCACATGCTCTTCCAGAACTTTTTATGAAATCTATGCCCTCTCCTCTTGAACTTGGTCAGGCTTTTGTAACTGACTTGACTGTACAGCAACCCTGACTTCTGAGGCCAGAGTCATAAAAGGTAATGCAACTTCTGGTTTTCTTGGGATACTTGCTTTGAGGGCCTTGAGCTGCCATTTGAGAAGTCTGAGGTTGCCATCTTGTGCGGAAGCCCAAACTCACGCGGAGCAAACACATGGAGAAGAGAGATGTCCAGTCAGCCCTTAGCTGCCTTCCACTGTTCCAGCTCTAGTCACTATCTGCAGACTGCAGAAGACTGCAGATCTATGCAGATATGCCCAAGACTGAACCATCTATGACTACAGAAGAAACTCCAAGCCAGAATTGCCCAACTAGATGATTCTCAAATTTCTGACCCCTAGAAATCATGAGAGATAAATGGTTGTTGTATTTTAAATAACTATTTTTAGATTATTTGTTACACAACAATTGATAACTAGAACAGACCTGAAGTATATTCTAATTTCATGGGAGATATGAGCCTTAATACTTTACATAAATTTCATAATAAATTATATATAGATCACAATGTAAGAGAGAGAGACTTATAAATATCACAAGAGAAAAGTAATTAAAGCACCATATAAACTCAGAGAAAGATGGAATGAAGTACCCCTGAAGCTAACATTGAAAACCCTGTCGGAGAGCTGGTGAATGAACTGGGCCTTCACTTAAGGATGAAATTTGGACATGAAAAATAAGAAAATTTCAGGTAGAAGGAACAAGTTACTCATCAACATATAACTGGCTTTACATATAATACCTTACATGTGTCTCAATTATAGTGGCCCATTCAAACCTTATAGGACAAGATTACCGTTCTATGGTGCCTTATGCCATTTTGTCTTATGGCAAAATCATCCTTATGTTTTTACTTCTACTCTGGAATTCATATCTGTTTCATACAATATGTGTTATTTTGAGAGTTGCTGGGATTTATGGCATCCTCTGTCTTCATCAAAATCACATTGTCAGAGCACCTGCTATGTTCTTGTCCCTCTGGCTGGCTTTGGAGAAAAGGGAGGAACAGGACATTATCTTTGCCTTAAAGGAGCTCATGGCCTAGTCACAGTGGCAGTGCTGAGAACTGGGGGATTAAAAGAACGGCAAGTTAAGAGAAAACTAGTGGCACATAGGAGGGAGTAAGCAACCGTGCAGAGGAGGTGACATTCTAACTGAATCATTAAGGATGGAACTTTGCCAGACAGAAAGAGAAGAAAGAATTCCCGGCAGGGTGGTGGTGGCATGTACCTGTAATCCCAGCTACTCAGGAGGCTGAGGCAGGAGAATGGTGTGAACCCGGGAAGCGGAGCTTGCAAAGAGCCGAGATCATGCCACTGCACTCCAGCCTGGATGACAGAGCAAGACTCCATCTCAAAAAAAAAAAAAAAAAAAAAAAAAAAAAAAAAAAAAAATTCCCGGCAGAGAAGACAGGAAGAGAAGCAGCGCCAAATGTAAAACATGGTATGTTTTGGGAAATACAAATAGTTCAGCACAACCCAGGGCATAAGATCTAAATCGGGAACCTGAGTGTTGAGCTAGAAAAGGAGGCAGAAGGCAGCTTACTGAGGGGCCTGCATTCCTCATTTGCTGAGAGGTTTGGCCTCATCCCAAAGGTGACAGAGAACCTTAGGAAAGGTCTCATTGTGTTGAGCTTATACATTCAAATTGTAATTATTTCTTACGTAACTGTTCTCTCTATGTATGGTTTTTGGAGACAGAACATACTTTTTGTTGAAAAACCATCACATTTCTGCCTACTTTAAGATTCTGACATGCATTTTCCCAATGGGTAGTATTCACCCTAATGATTAGACCTAATGTAGCCTGAAGAAAATGCCACCTTACAGGAATCAGAGGCAATGTATTCCAAAGTGTTTTCCACTCACTGCTCTTTCTGGAAATGTGGTTTCTCATGCCATGAAACTTGCATGATGCCATAAAGACACTGATTGTAGTAATTTATGGACCCTGGCTCTGTCAGATCCATTGATCTCCTAGAGACAGATTAATTACAATTCAAGGACCCCTACCCCCATACAAAACACACACTACTGGTCTTTTCCCACTGTCAGGAAATTCTGGTGGTAAATAATTCAAGAAAAATGCAACCCCAGTGGGAACTGCAAATGCCTGTATTTCATGACCCATGATATCCCCTATGATGTGTGATGCTGTGCCAATGAGACCACAGGCTCATTAATGAACCCTCACACTGCTGTATTGTTCCGCTCCCTTTGGCTCAGGTTATCTGATCTGCCCAAAGTCTTTTCATTCATTGTCCTCTACAAAGAAGGGCAATTCCTCCACAAAACCCATCGTCATATTTTTTTCTTTTCTGTAAGGCTGATGGTGTTCTAAACGCCTTATACATGTTTTGCTGTTGTTGTTGTTGTTATTGTTTTCTATTCAGGTCTTTTAGAGTTTCAGGAAGAGACTTTAAAATCAGCCACCATTGTCCATTGAAGATATTTGTTTTTTAGCTTTATTCAATTGAAAATCATACTCCCTAGGCAGTTAATAACTCTGGTTATATATTTCATGGTAAACAGCAGATATGACTTTAGAGCTCAAAGAATTGATGGTCTACCTCAGTATTGTTGGTAAAAGAGCAATGTTTAAAAAAGCAGTCTTTTACAAAAAATTAGCTGAGCATAGTGGCGGGTGCCTGTAACCCCAGCTACTCAGCAGGCTGAGGCAGAAGAATCGCTTGAACCCAGGAGGTGGAGGCTGCAGTGAGCCAAGATTGTGCCACTGCACTCCAGCCTGGGTGACAGAGCGAGACTCCATCTAAAAAATAAAAAAAATGTCTTAGAATGGGCAAAACACTCATGCATAAGGTCCTTTGAGCCCTTTTGGATGTTGGTTACTTGGGCACACCAATTAGCTTGGGGTACATTCTGTTCCGTTCAGTTTTTTCCAAATCTTTTTCTTAGACTTTCCTCTCCTGTCCTTCTCTAGGGTGAGTACCTTTAATATATTTGTTTCTAAAATCAGCAATTCACATTCCTGTGTCATTTAACTCATGACCACCTTGGAAGAGAAGTACTGTTAATCTAATTTTCCCAATGAGGAACTGACATTTAGAGAAATTCAATAACATGCCCCAGGTTACACGGCTACCCAGTGGAAGAGCTCAGCTCCCAATCCTCAACTGTCTGACTTCAAAATGCTTTTCTTATTCACTGTTCTAAGTAAGTTCCCTTCCAGATATCTGCCTAAAATAATTTCTAGAAGTTTCCTTCTGCTTAGGCCTTTAAGAATATGACAAAGGGATTGCTTGGTGCTTATAAAGTTTTGTCATATAATTTAGTTATTTTAATTATAATGAACGGAGGGCATATCTAAGCTTCCATCCTTTGCCCTTTGAGATTAATATAAAATTGACTAGGTTTTTGCTTGCACTGATGCAGTAATATCCAATCTTTTGGCTTCCGTGGGCTACACTGGAAGAAGAAGTACTGTCTTGGGCATAACATAAAGCAGACTAACACAGGAACAGAAAACCAAACACCGCATGTTCTCACTCATAAGTGGGAGTTGAACAATGAGAACACATGGACACAGGGAGGGGAACATCACACATGGGGGCCTGTCAGGGGGTCGGGGGCTAGAGGAGGGATAGCATTAGAAGAAATACCTAATGTAGATGTCGGGTTGATGGATACAGCAAACCACCAAGGCACATGTATACCTATGTAACAAACCTGCACGTTTTGCACAGGTATCCCAGAACTTAAAGTATAATAATAATAATAATAAACAGACTAACACTGATGATAGCTGATGAGCTAAAAGAAAGGTCCGTGTGTAAATCTCATAATGTTTTGAGAAACTTTATGAAGTTGTATTGGGCTGCATTCAAAGCAGCCCTGGGCCACATGCGGTCCACAGCTGTGGGTTGGACCAGTTTGGACTGAACTCTCTTGTCTGTTGTTTGTTCTTCCCTTACACACCCAGAAATGGAATGCAATCCCTGCTCTATAATTTTTAAAGGCATTTATATGTACAAAACAGACCTTAATAAATATTTGGGGCAGTGATTGGGTTTTATTTAGTAGCTGTGCAAACAATGTAAAATTAAATACTAGGTGTACCATCAAAAGTGAATATATAAATTCAATTACAGGATTAATACAGTAGCCAGAATTCCTTGTAAACAATACTAAAATAGAATGAAAATAAAAGTTGCTGGTAGGGTGCAGTGGCTCATGCCTGTAATCCCAGCACTTTGGGAGGCCGAGGCAGGCGGATCATGAGGTCAGGAGATCAAGACCATCCTGGCTGACAGTGAAACCCCGTCTCTACTAAAAATACAAAAAATTAGCCAGGCATGGTGGCAGGCACCTGTAGTCCCAGCTACTCAGGAGGCTGAGGCAGGAGAATGGCGTGAACCGGGGAGGCGGAGGTTGCAGTGAGCCAAGATCGCGCCACTGCACTCCAGCCTGGGTGACAGAGTGAGACTCTGTCTCAAAAAAAAAAAAAAAAAAAAAAAAAAAAAAAAGAAAGTTGTTTTTACTGTAGATCATTTATTCTATCCTTAATGTGTCATATGCAAGATGCCTGTCTTTCTGGCATCTTACCACTTGAAAACCCTTCCTTCCCACTACTGATTTCCTCAGCAGCATCAGCATCAGCATCCAGCCATGTCAGGCTCTTCACTCTACAAAAGTGGCTTGCAGCTCAGTTCCACTCTTTTTTATTTTTTAAATGTAGACTTATCTAGTGTTCCAACTCTCAAAATGACTCATCAATGTGCTCTGCAAAACAGAGGACCATTTCCTCTTTTCATCTCTTTGTAGCCTGGTAAACCTGCTTGCAAATACTTAGGAAATTTAGTCATCTTCCCCCAAAAGTCTTTAGCAATGTAAAGCTATGAAATGGCCCATTCCCTTTCTTTACTGTCCATACACCCACCTCCAAAATATTCAAACTGTTAAGCTTCTACAATCAGATCTGGTTTCATGTATCTATTTTTAAAAAATGATCGTGCTGCACAGTCACATACTACAAAGATACACAAATTGTATTACAAGTTTATACCTGGTTATCAATTTCCGAACAGCTCCTCATTAAGGAATAAATGAAAATGCTACAAAAATTATTTTCTACCTCATTTTTGGTATTTGTTCAGTTTTATTGATTCTTTTTTTTTTTTTTTTTTTAGATGGAGTCTTTCTCTGTCTCCCAGGCTGGAGTGCAGTGGTGTGATCTCGGCTCACTACAACCTCTGCCTTCCCTGTTCAAGTGATTCTCTTGCCTCGGCCTCCAGAGTAGCTGGGATTACAGGCACGGGCCACCACACCCAGCTAATTTTTGTATTTTTAGTAGAGACGGGGTTTCACCATGTTGGCCAGACTGGTCTCGTACTCTTGACCTCAAGTGATCCACCCGCCTCAGCCGCCCAAAGTGCTGGGATTACAGGCGTGAGCCACCACACACGGCCTGATTCTTTTATATGTGTTTTTTATTGTTCCTACTCTAAATTAGCCTATGCATACTTATTTTCACTTTTTTGGGTGATTTGAAGAAAATATTTAATCTTTTTAGCTTACTTTACTTAGTCCAATGACATAAAGTTTCACAGTGCAGGCTATGGTTGAGCATTGGACTCTAGAGTTGGACAGCTGAGCAGCAACTTGACTCTTACTAGCATACGAGCTGTGCAACATTGAACAAGTATTCAACCTCTCTTAGCTTCAGTTTTCTCATCTACAAAATGGGGAAATAAATAATAATCACTTTAAATGTTGTTGTGAGTATGAAAAATGAGGTCATTTTAGGAGAAGAATTTAGCATGGCAGTTGCCATATAGAAAACTGTCAAAATATGCAAGCAGCTATCCATGTTTTTTTTTTATTTAATTTTATTTTTTAAAGGCAAGGCCTCACTCAGTCACCCAGACTAGCATATGGTGGTGCAATCATAGCTCACTGCAGCCTCTGGCTCAAAGGATCCTCCTGCCTTAGCCTCCTGAGTAGCTGTGACTAAAGGCACCTGCCACCATGGCTGATTAGTTTTTAATTTCTTTTTGTAGAGACGGGGGCTGCTATGTTGCCCAAGCTGGTCTCAAACTCCTGGCCTTGGCCTCGCAAAGTGCTGGGATTATAGATGTAATCAACTGTGCCTGGCTCCATGTTATTTTTGTTCTTTTCAAAAATAATTATAAATGTTTGTCCCTAACTGTTGTTAACGAATTCACTGAGAATGATTTTCTTTTAATAAAAAGGAAAGAGATCATGCCAGGAAACAGTTTGCAAACTAGGAAGGTGTAGCCTTTGGTATGAAACAAAGATGCACTCCCAGAAAACAAAGACAGAGGTTGTCTTTTATAGAGAAAGTTCCCGCCCTGCTTTCTACTCTGATCTGCTATGAAAAAGAGGAATGCAAACTTGTTTAGTTTTGATTGGTTAAGCTTGCTGAAATCTGATTGGTCACACAGTCTATTTGTTAGATCCAGGAGGCAAAATGGGATTTTCCAGCAGTCATTGATACAAGCAGCACGAACAAGAACAGATAGCTATAAAGTCCCAAAGTTATGTGAGCATGTAGGTTTTCTGGGAACAGAGAGTACTTGTGTGACCTCTAGTCAGCAAATGGCTGCTTGGCTCTATTTTTGAATTTATGCTTTTAGCCACTCTGGAACCATCTTAAAAATTGTCTTTTTCAGGATTCACACTATTTATTACCTTGGGGATAAAGTTTCCCCATTTGCCAAGTCCCTCAGCCCCTCATCTCTTCTTTGAATGTGCTGCGCTGCAATCAATTGCTTATGTCTTCTGTGCCTAAAGGGGGCATATTTTTCTTTTAGACAGAAATGAACTGTTTGAGCAGAAAATTGATGCCATGACCCTCCCTATACAATGATATTTAAATCAAAAATTTATTGTCTAAATTTCCAAAGACCTGCCCAGTTTGTAGTTTTAGGTGCATCACTGGTTAGCCATTTCTGCATGATACTGTGTTTGCTACATTAGTTCATGTTATTCCTGCTCTATGGAGAAAGAACTGAGGGTGGGAGAGGTTGGGTCACATGTGCAGTGTAGCCATGTAGCTTGATTTATAGAAGCTTGATTTTTAGAAGACTGAAGCTTGATTTACAGAAGGACGCAAAACGTGTTTGTTCATTAAGTTATTCAACAATTACATATGGTGCAACTAGGCAATGATTAAATAAGTCAATTCTCAGAGAACTTTTTCAATGATAGGTCTTCACTGTTATTTAACTGAAGGAGGGCAAAGCTTGTCTTTTAGTTCCCAGTAAATCTTTGTCCATTTCTGAAGTACTGTCAAGCAATTAGCAAGCAAATGTGAAAATGTACTCAGGTAGGTTCTTATGTGCCTTCTCCTACCCTTCCTATAACAGGGAAGTCCAAGGAGTTTTTCTCCCTGGATAAATAAGCAAGAAACACAGTGTGACTTGTGTGCAATCCAGTGAGAGAATGAGAACATTACCCCAAATTTTCGCTGTGGCTCCAACATAAAAAAACTCTCACTGACTTCATTTGGAATATATAATCTCCTCCAGAAAGGCTGAGGATGGCTGCAAAGGCTCAGACAGGATCTAAATAAAGTCTCTTCGGAGGAGGTTTGGAACTTCAAAGCAAAGCAATTGAGTCTCAGAGAAAAAAGAAACCTCTGGGGTCACCTCAATGTGCTTCTCCACAGGCACCAAGCTGCTCACAGAAGTTCCTCTTATCCAGGAAAAGGTTGCAGTCCTGCTGTCTCAGGAGGAGGCCAGCTTGACTCAGAGATTCTAAAATTTCCTGAATGTTTCTTAATTTGTTCCATTCTCTCCATTGCTACCAAGTAACCTTAGCTCTAAATCTTCATATATCTTCTCTAGGCTCTTGCATCAGCCTAACAGGTCCCTGCCCAATGTCTAGCCACAGCCCTCTTAATTTGCAATCGCCAGAATTTTTTTTTTTTCAACTACAAATGTGGTCAGGTTAATTGTCTGCTCAGAATCTTTCAAATCCTAGCATTTTATGCAAAGATTAGATGTTTTGTCCTGTGCTTATCTATCTTACTTCATTTTCTGTTTCCTTAGTACTAAAGTCACAGTTCCTTGCATGGTCTGTGGAGGCCAACATCTCTGTACCTTTACACATGCTGTTTTCTGTAACACCTGTCCTTCTGCCTTCTCCCAGTTGTTCAGTTAGTAAGTCTTTCCAAATGTATACCTCTTCTAGGTACATATCTAGGCTGGATAAGGGCCCTTATTTTTCCCAAGTAAGCACCCTAGGCTTACCTTTCCAAATGAATGCTTTCTCCTTTGAAGAAATCATCATTGGAGGCTATGCACATATTCTGATGTGCGTTAAATATATTGTTTTAAAGTCAATTAAAGGCTGGGCCCAGTGGCTCACGCCTTTAATCCCAGTACTTTGGGAGGCTGAGGTGGGCAGATCACCTGAGGTCCAGAGTTCGAGACCAGCCTGGCCAACATGTTGAAACCCCGTCTCTACTAAAAATACAAAAAATTAGCCAGGCGTAGTGGCGCATGCCTGTAGTCCCAGGTACTCAGGAGGCTAAGGCAGGAGAATCGCTTGAACTCAGGAGGTGGAGGTTGCAGTGAGCTGAAATCGCACCACTGTACTCTAGCCTGGATGACAGAGTTAGATTCTGTCTCCAAAAAAAAAAAAAAAAAAAAGTCAATTCAAATATTTTCAAGCCTTGTTTCTCACTAGATGGCCTTTGACCTACAACATTGGAGATAGTTTGTGTCATGTTTTAACACATGTGTTTTCAAATCAGGCACATTGGGCTCAACTAACAATTCTGTCAAGTACTAGTATGTGTCCTTGAACAATTTCACCAGCTTCTGAACATTATTTTTTCCTCTTTAATATATAGGAAATACAGCCACATAAAGTTTTTGTGAAAATTGTTTTTATTTATTTATTTTTTATCATTTTTTTGAGACAGGGTCTGACAGTATCCCATGCTGGAGTGCATTGGTGCAATCATAGATTACTGCAGCTTTGAACTCCTGGGTCCAGTGATCTTCCTGCCTCAGCCTCCCAAGTAGCTGAGACTACAGGTATGTGCCACCATGCCCAGCTAAAAATTAAATAATGCAATGGATAAGTAAGACATATCTAGCACAATAAATGGTGCATATATGTTGGTTAATAAATATAAAAGGTTATATATCACATTTTTAAAAATATTTTTTGACCTTCTCAGTTGCATGTTCTCTGCTTTCTGTTCTCTCATAGAACTTTCTTTCATATGTGATGCAATTAAGGCCCATAATAGGACATATTATACAAGAGGGATAATATGTCCTATTATGGAAATAGAGAGGAGGACAAGCAGGCACTTTTAATAGTACACCAAAGGATGTTGTCCTGAGTTCTAAGTGAATTCATAAATGTAAAATGGCTGACACATATTGGGTACTCCATGAATGTTTAGATTACCTTTTCACTGATGGCAAAACGTGGTTTAATGAAGTTATTTATGTTCTTGGAAAAATATTGGAAAAAGATCTAAAGCCAAACTATGGTAGTCAGAATCATGGCCACCCCAAAAATGCCCATGACCTAATCCTTGGAATTTGTGAATATGCACTCTTGCAGGCAAAGGGGGATTAGGGTACCTGACGCCATTAAGTTTGCTAATCAGCTGACCTTAAAATAGGGAGATTCTCTAGATTATCCAGAAACTGTTAATGGATTCTCCCTCAGGTCTCCAGAAGGAATGTGGCCCTCCTGACACTTTGATATTAGCTCAGGGAGACCACAGTCTGAAAGGATTGTGTGATAAAACTTTGTGTTGTTTTAAGTCAATAAGTTAGTTGTAATTTGTTACAGCAGCATCGGCAAAGTAATATACAAACTAAAGAACAAATATGAACTTCTGATGGCTAGCCAGGAGCCTGGAGTTTTGTTATAGGGTACTGCATTGGTAGTTAAAACAAAATTGCCTATAAAGTACAGAACTGAGTTTCTTTAGGAGCTCATGAACTCTCTTGGCACATAAATCCTGAAAGCTGATGTGGTTCTCATCGTTTACCTTTATCTTATCAGTAAACTGCAGAGAAAACCAGCATGTCTTCGGTAGCCGGGAAAGTGTTAGGGGCTGTCACATTTTTGATCTCCCTATGTATGAGGGTAGTTGACTTAATGCTGGTGAAGAAGGAATGCAGTGGCAGCTGTTCTGTAAAATGCTGCACATTTGTTAATCATGTTCATCATCATGATGACAACAATAATGACTAGTAGTTGTTCAGTATATTTCAGAAGTTGTACATATGTTTTTCTAATCTTCACCCAAAAAAGAAAGTCATACAAAGTAGCTATTCATGTATCTATCTATCTATCTATCTGTCTATCTATCTATCTATATATTTTTTTGAGACGGAGTTTCGCTCTTGTTGCCCAGGCTGGAGTGCAATGGCACGATCTTAGCTCACTGCAATCTCTGCCTCCCGGGTTCAAGCAATTCTCCTGCCTCAGCCTCCCAAGTAGCTGGGATTACAGGTATGCACCACCACGCCCAGCTAATTTTGTATTTTTGTAGTAGAGATGGAGTTTCTCCATATTGGTCAGGCTGGTCTCGAACTCCCAACCTCAGGTGATCTGCCCGCCTTGACCTCCCAAAGTGCTGGGATTACAGGCATGAGCACCATACCTGGCCCATATATGTATTTTTAAAATTAGGGAATTGAAGCACAACGAAGTGAGTTGCCCAAAGATGTAGAACCTGTACATCACGGTGCCTCTACCAACATCTGGTCTTGGAGACTCAAGCCCGTGCCTTGTACATTATGTAGTGCTGTCTCCCTAACAAGCTGCACTTCTCTTTTTCACTTTAGAATAAAAAAGCAACTGACATTATTCTAAAATTTGTATCATACCTTGGTTTGTGAAACTCGCCCCCATGCCCCCTGCCATGAAACCAATTCTGTACACAGAACTATTTGATGGATTTGATATTCAATGTCCATTCTTTCTAATAGATGTTGCATGTCAATATGCTGCTTATGGTGCTGAAGAGCTATTATTTCACTGCAATATCATCATATAAAATGTCATTGTATTTTCCCAGGCACAGTGCTGTGATATGCAGTAACATTGAAATCAGAGGCTATTAGGACATTTTCCCAGAACAAAATGTGTCCCAGAAGAAACAATGTGATGTGGCTTATCCTGGTGTGTTATTTTCTCCCAAGTAATTGTCTCCTCCCCCTGCAAGCTCACATATTTTAAGCTTCACAAATAACACTTTCAAGAAGACTTTGAAATGAAAGGCCCACACAGTTATAGAGAACTCTAGGGACATGCGTGTGTGTGTGGTGTGTGTGTGTGTGTATTTGCTTTTCTTAGGCAGATACTGAAATGGCACAGAATGTGGGAGGTGTTATGGTAGGTTTCCTGAGGCCTGGGGAGCATGAAAGAATCCCTTCATCAGCCTTATTGTTGCAGAATTTCAAAGCGAGGCCAAGAAAGAATAGGTGTATGAGCAGTCAGGCTAGAAATTCACCATCTCCTCTGTTTCAATTGTGTTTCAAGTCCATTGCTCAGGTGACCTTACACAGTGTTGGGAACTAACGAGGGTGGTAAGCACATCAGCTTTTCAAAGTGTTACTGATTTAAATTGCCATCTTGGATTTTGCTTCCCTTCTGAAGCCATCTGCTCTCATCCGGAAGGGAAGGTGGTGAACTGGGAATTAGTAAGGAATAGATTCTTATCTTTTATGATTGACCTATACATTTTATCCCCAAGAAGCTGGAGGTGGGAAAATTCATGTATTTATTCATTCACTCGTATAAACCATTTTAATTAAAAATAGCCAGTGTGCTCAAAACACAAGTGCAGCCTGTTTCCGAGAGCATACTTTTTTTCTTCCTTTTAGACCGTACCACTTCATATATCCTTTGAATTATATAAACACACTTAATAACTGGTTCCTACCCTTGAGAAACTTGGGGCAAAGAGACTTTCACATGTAGAAAATCCATGGCTCTTTAAGGCACCTACTGTTAGCAAAACACCAGGGGTTTGGTCAAGGTCCTGCTGCTCCAGGCACAGAAAGCCAATCACTGCGACACCCACTGAGTATTACCAAGGAAGAAGGCTTTAATCAGGTGCTGCAGCCAAGCAGATGGGAGCTCAGTCTCAAATCCATCTTTCTGATGGACTAAAACCAGGGGTTTTTATAGCAGGAAAGAAATGTAGCAATGTGTAAGAAAACAAGAACTAGGGAGATGCAGGAAGTGATCATTGTGAATGAGGGGCCTGGCATCTGGTGTAGTGATCTGGTGAGTTTTAATTTTTTGATACTTTTTTGAGAGACTGAAGGTCCTTTCCTGAGGAACGAACTGAGACAAAAAACAAGTATAAGTTTCAAGACTTAAGACCAGAAGGGTGGGCCAGGCACGGTGGCTGATGCCTGTAGTCCCAGCACTCTGGGAGTCTGAGGCAGGTGGATCACCTGAGGTCAGGGGTTCGAGACCAGCCTGGCCAACATAATGAAACCCTGTCTCTACTAAAAATACAAAAAATTAGCTGGGCATGGTGGTGCACGCTTGTAAAATCCCAGTTACTCATGAGGCTGAGGCAGGAGAATCACTTGAACCCAGGAGGCAGAGGTTACAGTGAGCAGAGATTGCACCACTGTACTCCAGCCTGGGCTACAGAGCAAGACTCTGTCTTAAAACAAAACAAAACACAAACAAAAACCAGAAGGGTCAAGTTCTATGTTTATTTTATTTTATTTTTTAAGTTACCTATAGGACTATTGGGTGTGTTTCACTACCATGCCAGCTTACCACATGAAGGGCCTGAGCAAGTTTTAGCTATAGAAGAGAATCTGCTAAGTTGATGACATGTATAATACCTGCCATATTTCCAGAGGGGCTGCTACCACTTTAAGCCAAAACTACCTGGGAATGTTTTAGAGAACAGCTATTGAATAAGCAGGCTTTGAGGAGATTGGTAGGATTTAAGGGGTAGAAGAAAAGCAAGAGCATTTTAGGTGATAGTGCTGCTACGCGTGTGTCCCCGTATGGCCCTAAATAGGCTTGGATGAAGTTATGGCTTTTTATGGGAAGAATGGGAGAGCAGCTGAAGAAGAAGGCTAGGCAGGCCTTGAGTGCTCCAGTAAGAGTTCACACCTTTTACAGGTGAAGGTAAGGTAAGCATTTGACAGATGGCTTTTGTTTCTTTTTTTTTTTTTCTTTAATCAGTGGAATGGCAGGCTTACATCACTAGTTTAGCATTAGTTTAGGTGGTGAGTATGATCTATTAGGAGACAGAGAGGCAAGTAACAGGTGTGCATCAGGGAGGGTTGTTTTATTTTTCCAGAAGTGAGAAAAGGGAGCATGGGAATCAATGAGAGGCAAGTAACAGGTGTGCAGCAGGGAGGGTTGTTTTATTTTTCCTGAAGTGAGAAAAGGGAGCATGGGAACCAATGAGGGTTGTGAGCCCGGAAGGTGCCAAGTGCCTCCCATACATGATCCTAGTTTATCCTTGGTGCAGTAGACACAATGATCCTCGCTTTAAAGATGAAGAACTAAAGCTTGGACAAGTATGATAACATGCATGAACTCAAAAGAATACTATTCTATAGAACTTTTCTTGGCTCTATGTCTCCTGTTCGTTTCACTTCATCAGGCTGCTGGGAGATCATGAGCACAAAGTTACTGTACATCCTGAGTTAACCTCCACATTACAATTGCCAATAACACAGCTCATATCCTCCTTACAGACACACAATCATGGTCAAAGCTTCCACTTCCACCCTTCCCAAAAGGCAGGGAAAGGGAATTAGAAGTGGAGGGTGATATATTCTCTCAGTGGGAAGAAGAATTCTTCTCTTTTTATTAACTGAAGTCATCTCCTTGCTTAATAAATTCCACTGGGGTGATCCACAAGATCTAAACACATGGAAGCCTGTTTTTCCTTTTGGGGTGCTCTGGGGAAGATGTACTTCATAGCATTTGCCTTTTGGAGTTTGAAAGGACACGTTATACTTAGATCCCTTTCTTGCCATGATATCATCTATTCATGTCCTATGTCCTGTACACAGCAGTCTCCCAACAATGACTGTCTTATACTGGAATGATCTGCCTTGTCTCCCTTCCATACCAGATTGAGGTCTTTGAGACCAAGAATGGTTGCTTTTTTAAAAAAAAAAAAAAATCTGTTTCTCTAAGTTTTAGATCCTGAGAGAGCATCTTGGCATATTTAACTAAATTATGTGTTAAGAACTCTGACTAGGGAGGGAGCCAAGATGGCCAAATAGGAACAGCTCCGGTCTACAGCTCCCAGCATGAGCAACGCAGAAGACAGGTGATTTCTGCATTTCCATCTGAGGTACCGGGTTCATCTCATTAGGGAGTGCCAGACAGTGGGCGCAGGACAGTGGGTGCAGTGCACCAGGCGTGACCCGAAGCAGGGCGAGGCATTGCCTCACTCGGGAAGCCCAAGGGGTCAGGGAGTTCCCTTTCCTAGTCAAAGAAAGGGGTGACAGACGGCACCTGGAAAATCGGGTCACTCCCACCCCAGTACTGCGCTTTTCTGACGGGCTTAAAAAACGGCGCACCACGAGATTATATCCCGCAGCTGGCTTGGAGGGTCCTATGCCCACGGAGTCTCGCTGATTGCTAGCACAGCAGTCTGAGATCAAACTGCAAGGCGGCAGCGAGGCTGGGAGAGGGGCGCCCGCCATTACCCAGGCTTGCTTAGGTAAACAAAGCAGCCGGGAAGCTTGAACTGGGTGGAGCCCACCACAGCTCAAGGAGGCCTGCCTGCCTCTGTAGGCTCCACCTCTGGGGGCAGGGCACAGACAAACAAAAAGACAGCAGTAAGCTCTGCAGACTTAAATGTCCCTGTCTGACAGCTTTGAAGAGAGCTGTGGTTCTCCCAGCACGCAGCTGGAGACCTGAGAACCGGCAGACTGCCTCCTCAAGTGGGTCCCTGACCCCTGACCCCCGAGCAGCCTAACTGGGAGGCACTCCCCAGTAGGGGCAGACTGACACCTCACAGGGCCGGGTACTCCTCTGAGACAAAACTTCCAGAGGAACGTTCAGACAGCAGGATTCGTGGTTCACAAAAATCCGCTGTTCTGCAGCCACTGCTGCTGGTACCCAGGCAAACAGGGTCTGGAGTGGACCTCTAGCAAACTCCAACAGACCTGCAGCTGAGGGTCCTGTCTGTTAGAAGGAAAACTAACAAACAGAAAGGACATCCACACCAAAAACCCATCTGTTCATCACCATCATCAAAGACCAAAAGTAGATAAAACCACACAGATGGGGAAAAAACAGAGCAGAAAAACTGGAAACTCTAAAAAGCAGAGCGCCTCTCCTCCTCCAAAGGAATGCAGCTCCTCGCCAGCAACAGAACAAAGCTGGATGGAGAATGACTTTGATGAGTTGAGAGAAGAAGGCTTCAGACGATCGAACTACTCCGAGCTATAGGAGGAAATTCAAACCAAAGGCAAAGAAGTTGAAAACTTTGAAAAAAATTTAGACGAATATATAACTAGAATAACCAATACAGAGAAGTGCTTAAAGGAGCTGATGGAGCTGAAATTCAAGGCTCGAAAACTACGTGAAGAATGCAGAGGACTCAGGAGCTGATGCGATCAACTGGAAGAAAGGGTATCATTGATGGAAAATGAAATGAATGAAATGAAGCGAGAAGGGAAGTTTAGAGAAAAAAGAATAAAAAGAAATTAACAAAGCCTCCAAGAAATATGGGACTATGTGAAAAGACCAAATCTACGTCTGATTAGTGTACCTGAAAGTGATGGGGAGAATGGAACCAAGTTGGAAAACACTCTGCAGGATATTATCCAGGAGAACTTCCCCAATCTAGCAAGGCAGGCCAACATTCAGATTCAGGAAATACAGAGAATGCCACAAAGATACTCCTCGAGAAGAGCAACTCCAAGACACATGATTGTCAGATTCACCAAAGTTGAAATGAAGGAAAAAATGTTAAGGGCAGGCAGAGAGAAAGGTCAGGTTGCCCACAAAGGGAAGGCCATCAGACTAATAGCAGATCTCTCAGCAGAGACTCTACAAGCCAGAAGAGAGTGGGGGCCAATATTCAACATTCTTAAAGAAAAGAATTTTCAACCCAGAATTTCATAATGACAGGATCAAATTCACACATAACAATATTAACTTTAAATGTCAATGGACTAAATGTTCCAATTAAAAGACACAGACTGGCAAATTGGATAAAGAGTCAAGACCCATCAGTGTGCTGTATTCAGGAAACCCATCTCACGTGCAGAGACACACATAAGCTCAAAACAAAAGGATGGAGGAAGATCTACCAAGCAAATGGAAAACAAAAAAAGGCAGGGGTTGCAATCCTAGTCTCTGATAAAACAGACTTTAAACCAACAAAGATCAGAAGAGACAAAGAAGGCCATTATATAATGGTAAAGGGATCAATTCAACAAGAAGAGCTAACTATCCTAAATATATATGCACACAATACAGGAGCACCCAGATTCATAAAGCAAGTCCTGAGTGACCTACAAAGAGACTTAGACTCCCACAAAATAATAATGGGAGACTTTAACACCCCATTGTCAACATTAGACAGATCAACAAGACACAAAGTTAACAAGGATACCCAGGAATTGAACTCAGCTCTGCACCAAGTGGACCTAATAGACATCTACAGAACTCTCCACCCCAAATCAACAGAATATACATTTTTTCAGCACCACACCACACCTATTCCAAAATTGACCACATAGTTGGAAGTAAAGCTCTTCTCAGCAAATGTAAAAGATCAGAAATTATAACAAACTGTCTCTCAGACCACAGTGCAATCAAACTAGAACTCAGGATTAAGAAACTCACTCAAAACCGCTCAACTACATGGAAACTGAACAACCTGCTCCTGAATGACTACTGGGTACATAACGAAATGAAGGCAGAAATAAAGATGTTCTTTGAAACCAATGAGAACAAAGACACAACATACCAGAATCTCTGGGACACATTCAAAGCAGTGTGTAGAGGGAAATTTATAGCACTAAATGCCCACAAGAGAAAGCAGGAAAGATCCAAAATTGACACCCTAACATCACAATTAAAAGAACTAGAAAAGCAAGAGCAAACACATTCAAAAGCTAGCAGAAGGCATGAAATAACTAAAATCAGAGCAGAACTGAAGGAAATAGAGACACAAAAAACCCTTCAAAAAATTAATGAATCCAGGAGCTGGTTTTTAGAAAGGATCAACAAAATTGATAGACTGCTAGCAAGACTAATAAAGAAGAAAAGAGAGAAGAATCAAATGGATGCAATAAAAAATGATAAAGGGGATATCACCCCCAATCCCACAGAAATACAAACTACCATCAGAGAATACTACAAACACCTCTACTCAAATAAACTAGAAAATCTAGAAGAAATGGATAAATTCCTCGACACCTATGCCCTCCCAAGACTAAACGAGGAAGAAGTTGACTCTCTGAATAGACAAATAACAGGCTCTGAAATTGTGGCAATAATCAATAGCTTACCAACCAAAAAGAGTCCAGGACCAGATGGATTCACAGCCGAATTCTACCAGAGGTACAAGGAGGAACTGGTACCATTCCTTCTGAAACTATTCCAATCAATAGAAAAAGAGGGAATCCTCCCTAACTCATTTTATCAGGCCAGCATCATCCTGATACCAAAGCCTGGCAGAGACACAACCAAAACAGAGAATTTTAGACCAATATCCTTGATGAACATTGATGCAAAAATCCTCAATAAAATACTGGCAAACCGAATCCAGCAGCACATCAAAAAGCTTATCCACTGTGATCAAGTGGGCTTCATCCCTGGGACGCAAGGCTGGTTCAATATATGCAAATAAATAAATGTAATCCAGCATATAAACAGAACCAAAGACAAAAACCACATGATTATCTCAATAGATGCAGAAAAGACCTTTGACAAAATTCAACAACCTTTCATGCTAAAAACTCTCAATAAATTAGGTATTGATGGGACGTATCTCAAAATAAGAAGAGCTATCTATGACAAACCCACAGCCAATATCATACTGAATGGGCAACAACTAGAAGCATTCCCTTTGAAAACTGGCACAAGACAGGGATGCCCTCTCTCACCACTCCTATTCAACATAGTGTTGGAAGTTCTGGCCAGGGCAATCAGGCAGGAGAAGGAAATAAAGGGTATTCAATTAGGAAAAGAGGAAGTCAAATTATCCCTGTTTGTAGATGACATGATTATATATCTAGAAAACCCCATCATCTCAGCCCAAAATCTCCTTAAGCTGATAGGCAACTTCAGCAAAGTCTCAGGATACAAAATCAATGTGCAAGAATCACAAGCATTCTTATACACCAATAACAGACAAACAGAGAGCCAAAGCATGAGTGAACTCCCATTCACAATTGCTTCAAAGAGAATAAAACACCTAGGAATCCAACTTACAAGGCACGTGAAGGACCTCTTCAAGGAGAACTACAAACCACTGCTCAATGAAATAGAAGAGGATACAAACAAATGGAAGAACATTCCATGCTCATGGGTAGGAAGAATCAATATCGTGAAAATGGCCATACTGCCCAAGGTAATTTACAGATTCAATGCCATCCCCATCAAGCTACCAATGACTTTCTTCACAGAATTGGAGAAAACTACCTTAAAGTTCATATGGAACCAAAAAAGAGCCCACATCACCAATTCAATCCTAAGCCAAAAGAACATAGCTGGAGGCATCATGCTACCTGACTTCAAACTATACTACAAGGCTACAGTAACCAAAACAGCATGGTACTGTTACCAAAACAGAGATATAGATGAATGGAACAGAACAGAGCCCTCAGAAATAACGCCACATATCTACAACTATCTGATCTTTTACAAACCTGAGAAAAACAAGCAATGGGGAAAGGATTCCCTATTTAATAAATGGTGCTGGGAAACCTGGCTAGCCATATGTAGAAAGCTGAAACTGGATCCCTTCCTTACAACTTATACAAAAATTAATTCAAGATGGATTAAAGACTTAAACATTAGACCTAAAACCATAAAAACCCTATAAGAAAACCTAGGCATTACCATTCAAGACATAGGCATGGGCAAGGACTTCATGTCTAAAACACCAAAAGCAATGGCAACAAAAGCCAACATTGACAAATGGGATCTAATTAAACTAAAGAGCTTCTGCCCACAGCAAAAGAAAGTACCATCAGAGTGAACAGGCAACCTACAAAATGGGAGAAAATTTTCACAACCTACTCCTCTGACAAAGGGCTAATATCCAGAATCTACAATGAACTCAAACAAATTTACAAGAAAAAAACAACCCCATCAAAAAGTGGGTGAAGGACATGAACAGACACTTCTCAAAAGAAGACATTTATGCAGCCAAAAAACACATGAAAAAATGCTCACCATCGCTGGCTATCAGAGAAATGCAAATCAAAACCACAATGAGATACCATCTCACACCAGTTAGAATGGCAATCATTAAAAAGTCAGGAAACAACAGGTGCTGGAGAGGATGTGGAGAAATAGGAACACTTTTACACTGTTGATGGGACTGTAAACTAGTTCAACCATTGTGGAAGTCAGTGTGGCGATTCCTCAGGGATCTAGAACTAGAAATACCATTTGACCCAGCCATCCCATTACTTGGTATATATCCAAAGGACTAGAAATCATGCTGCTATAAAGACACATGCACACGTATGTTTATTGTGGCACTATTCACAATAGCAAAGACTTGGAACCAACCCAAATGTCCAACAATGATAGACTGGATTAAGAAAATGTGGCACATATACACCATGGAATACTATGCAGCCATAAAAAATGATGAGTTCATGTCCTTTGTAAGGACATGGATGAAATTGGCAATCATCATTCTCAGTAAACTATCGCAAGAACAAAAAACCAAACACCGCATATTCTCACTCATAGGTGGGCATTGAACAATGAGAACACATGGACACAGGAAGGGGAACATCACACTCTGGGGACTGTTGTGGGGTGGGGGCAGGGGGGAGGGATAGCTTTAGGAGATATACCTAATGCTAAATGACGAGTTAATGGGTGCAGCACACCAGCATGGCACATGTATACATATGTAACTAACCTGCACATTGTGCACATATACCCTAAAACTTAAAGTATAATAATAATAAAATAAAAATAAGTAAATAAAAAAAGAACTGATTATGTCTAACTGTATAATACAATATAGTCTTCAAAAATGTTCACAAGACAAGCAAATCAGTAGATTCTATTATTTACAATGATCAAACAGTTGAACTCATAGACGTAATGTGAATGATTTCTTGTTGTGAAGGCTTAGTGCTTACTTGCTGTGTAAAATGAGAACCTGTCTGGGTGTGTTGGCTCACGCCTGTAATTCTAGCAGTTTGGGAAGCCAAGGTGGATGGATCACCTGAGGTGAGGAGTTGGAGACCACCCTGGCCAACATGGCGAAACCTCTCTCTACCAAAAATACCAAAATTAGCTGCCGTGGTGACACACAACTGTAATCCCAGCTACTCAGGAGGCTGAGGCAGGATAATTGCTTGAACCCGGGAGACAGAGTTTGCAGTGAGCTGAGATCTTGCTACTGCACTCCAGCCTGCACAATGGAGCGAGACTCCATCACAAAAACAAACAAACAAAAAACAAAAAAAGAGAACCTACAAGTACTAACAGGATACCAAATATGTTCAGACCTATCTATTTTATATATCTATTCCTAATTATCTTTGCAATGAATTTTTGTTATTTTAATAACTTATGACTATTTATTCTTAGATTATAACATAATATGGATTTATTTTACATATATTTATATATCATATATTTTTACATAATGCATTTTTATATTATTTATCCTTTTTTTAAGAGACAGGGACTTGCTGTGTCAACCAGGCTGGAGTGCAATGGCCTGATCATGTCTCACTGCAGACTTGAACTTCTGGGCTCAAGTGATCCTCCTGCCTCAGCCTTCCAAGTAGCTACACCACTGCTCATGGGCTTATTTATCACTGTTTAATTAGTTATTTGGTAATTCATTTTGTTTTTTTCATGGTAGTATTTATAAAGTTCCTGTTTCAACCCATCAAAAAATTATATAACAGAAAGGCTACCAGATCAGAAAACAAGTGACTGGGGTTTTAGTTGTCCTCCACTACCAACTGATTTTGTGATATTGGGCAAATCATTTCTCCTCTCAATGCATCAAATTCATCATGTGTACAATGAGCAAGTTGCTTATATAAGTGTTACAGAGTTTCACCAACTCTCAAATTTCCAGGTAAGAAAAGGTGTTTTGTTTGTGTCTGAGGGTCAGTGTGTTGACCATCAGTCTTAGAGTCCTCCATAAATCAAAAAGCAGCTGATGGATTTGACCTAATTGCTATTTTTCGTGGCCTACAATCTAATTTTGGCTGTCTATTTAGCTCCTGGCCAAGCTGCCTAGCAGCCCTCCAAATACACATACACTCCAGCTAGGTGGATGGATAGAACTTTATAAACCCAGATGGTCTTGGAGTAAGTACATATCTGAAACTGAAGTCTCTGGCTCCCAAATTTTGACAGCTAAGAACTTTTTTGATTAAGTCATTAGCCTTCAAATTATTTTGCTTTTAAAGTTTTGCCAAGAAAACTTTATTATTTATCTAATGATTATCAGTGCCTGTTTGCGTTAACAAAGTGATATTAATCTGAGCATCTGATAAAACTGTGATCACCAGAGTCACTCTTCAGTTCAAAGCAAATAAACTTTAGCTTTTATTCCATATGATCTCTTTGCAGGTAAATGTATGATTTCCAATTGGGCCAGGGCTTCACATAGAGGTGAATAAAAAAATATCTAGAACAATATATGGGGTGGAGGAAGAATACAGACGTCATGGGTCATTCATTAGAGAGAGCTGGAGGTGAGATTCTCAGGCTCTAACTGAGCTGGGTTGTGGTTAGATCAAAAGGAGATGCGCAGCAGAGTATTTGGATACGTAGGGAAGCTTGTTCACCAACAGCATGTAGATTCAAATGAAACAGCAGAGAGAACACGAGAAGGTTCAGAGAAATACAGAATAATGCGAAGAGAAGATATTTGACCTTAAGAACCTACGGTTTGTAGAATAACATAGGATGAGAGTTATGGGTAGAGTAGCCCCAAGATTTGAAACAATATTCTGGTATAATGTTTTCACATAATGGTGACTCCATGTGAGATAAGAGAATTCCACCAAGTGTGGGACTCTGATCTGCTGTGGCTGAAGTTGGTACAGAAGCAGGCCCTGAGTAAATGGATGAGGGTTTGGTTGGTCCTGAGGGCAGATCTCAAGTCTTCAGAAGCCTAAAACATAGCTATTGAAACATAGAAGAATGTTGGTTAAATTGTACTTTAACCAACATTTCAAAAATATTCAATTCATTCAAATGAATGAATGATCTACTCCATTTTTAAGGACGTAGATAGACGTACCCAAGAAATGTCTTAACAGGAATGTATGTGAGCTGGAATGGGATAAAGAGAACAGATATCATGGGGTTAAAGCCAAATATGATATTCTCCAGGATTGGGGTGTGTATGTGGAGGTGGGAGCAACTTGTGGAAGAAATAAACACCGAAGCATTGTGTAGATGGAAACTCTAATATGTGGTGGTCAAGAGGTAGAGCTCAGAGCCAAACAGAAACCAGAGAAATAGGATTCTAATTTGCTATGAGATCCTAGGATAGTCTCAGAATAATATTGTATACAAGCAACAAGGTTCCTCAGAGTCTTTGTCGATTATTAAATCATTCAATTTAAATTATTAAATCAGCACACTCTTCAATTTATGTTTGAGGAAACTAAGGCTAAGGGGAGTAAAGTGATTGGCTCAAGTTGACACTGATGGGGGCAGAGCCTTGTCTGGAGCTGCCATACTTCTTCCCACTCCCTTGCACTGATTCACCAATGAACAAAAACCCCAGACATGCCCTGGGTCTATGGCAGGCTCAGAAGTTTCTGCAGCAGCGCTCTGTCAGATTGCCTACCCCTGCAACATCTGCCAAGCTGTCCTGCCACATCATGTTCTTTTCCCTCTTCGAGTTGTTAGGAATCTTCTGGTCACATCTGACAAGTGGAGCAAAACTCATAGGCTTTGCAAAGGCCTTTCACTAGCCAAATCCAGGAAAGCCTCATTAAGAGTGAATCAGTGAAGGCCTATCAAAGTAAGATCTTTGAGGCAAACTAAACTGTGACCTATTTATTGTGAAGAAGCGCAAATAGAAATCTATTGAACTACAGCACCAACATATTCTAAATATTTTATTAGGCTTGTCTCTAATAAAAGCCTCTTTATTGTGATAAAGCACAAATAGAGATCTATTGAACTATAGCACCAAAATATTCTCAAATATTATAATAGGCTTGAATCCCTTGCTACATCAGAAATTAATTTGAATTATGCAATATTTAAACACAAAAGCAATTTCAAATTTCTTCAGTTTACATAGTCACTGTTCTTCAGCAGTCATATAGTGTTACTTAATGAAAGTTCTACTGGCCTTCACTAGAGACTCAATTCAGTTGTATGGGGAAACATTCATATTTGTGTAAAAAATGAATACTCTTTATCTTCCTTCTATTTTCCATCCCAAAATTAATGGATTTTATGTCAGAAAAATTTAACTTTAGACTATACAGTTGGATGACTTTTAACATCATTTCTAAAGTTCTGTTTGCAAATCACTCAACTAACAAATTCAAACCATTTTCAGAAAAAAATTGCATTACATTTTACTTTATGTGGAAAACTAAAGATTGATATGAGGTTGTTTGTCAAAATTCTTCTGCATCTTGACATTGTTTGAAGCACATAGGTCAGGAAACTTACTGTAAAGGATCAGAATAAATATCTAGTATTTTTGAGACAGAGTCTCACTCTGGCATCCAGGCTGGAGTTCAGTGGCATGATCATGGCTCACTGCAACCTCCGCCTCCCAGGTTCAAGCGATTCCCCTGCCTCAGCCTCCAGAGTAGCTGGGATTACAGGCATCTGCCACCATGCCTGGCTAATTTTTGTATTTTGTTAGTAGAGATGGGTTTCACTATGTTAGCAAGGCTGGTCTCAAACTCCTGACCTCAAGTGATCCACCCACCTCGGCCTCCTGAAGTGCTGGGATTACAGGCATGAGCCACCTCTCCCGGTCAAATACCTAGATTTTAAAGGCCACAAGTGTTCTTTGTATTATATCTTCCTTTTTCTCCCTCAACATCTCTTTAAAAATGTAAAAAGATATTCTTAGCTCATGGGCCAGGGACAGGTTTTGTCTATGAGCCATAGTTGGCCCATCCCTGTGTGATTCTTCGAGTGGCAAGCCTTTAGATTTGTTACCAGATATATCCGGTCTTCTCTTGATACAGGAGTCTATAGCTGATTTACTGGAGATGTATCACTCTGGATTTAGAGGTGCTTGCAAGTCGTGGTGCTTAACTTTTTGAGAGGTCATAGACACGGACATAAACACACAATTTGGCATAAACCATGAGCACTGTGCATATAAACATGTACTGTTGCATAAACTCAAAGGGCTCACAGAGATTCTATGTATATATTCATAAATCGTAATTTAAGCATGTTCGAAATATATGGTTCTCTTTTTTTCCCATGAATTTGGCAATGATTTCTACATATTGCTATAGTCTAAAAGAATTTTGTGTAATATCAACAAATTTCTTAGTATATATTATTTTAAATGTCTACCTAATATTCCTTTTGGTGTGTTTGCCAATTTATTTATTCATTTTGTTATATGTAGATATTTAGGCTAATTAAGTATTAAGTATTTTACCATTAAAATAATAAGGTAAACAGCTTTTTGCATAAAGCTTTTTCTTTTGTGGGTGTATTTATTTTATTTTATAAGTGGAACAGCCAGATCAAAAAGAATAAAGCTTTTTAAGAATTTCAATATAAATTTACAAATTAACAATGCTAAATCAATACTATACTCTTTCTTTTCTTATTTATTTATTTGTTTTTTGGCTTATCATAGGAAGTCTTCAGGTATTGTGCAGAGTGCAGCATTTGTTTACCCCAAATGACACTTTTGATTTAACTCTTCTATAAAGGGCCTGGGAAATATGCATCCTACTCGCCTTGCATCTTGAGCACCAAGAATCCTAATTTGCTGAATGCTTAGTTTTGCCTCAATGAGCATCCAGTCATGGGATCGTTGTGATTAGATATTACTTTGGTAGATATCAATTGAATTTTGGGTAGAAATTAGTTTGTCACAAATTACTTTGGTTGAATTTTCATTAATCTATCCATTTACTCAACAAATATCATCTATGAGCTGTTTTGTGCAGTAATGTTTGGAATATAGGGACTACAACAAAAGAAGAATAACAATAATAATAATGATAATATCATTGGCAACAATTAATAGTGATAAAATAATAGCAGATATTTACATAGGGCATACTATGTGCTTGTTATTTTTAGTGCTTTTACATATATTAACTTATTTAATTTAGTTTTGTGAGGTAAACAACTTTAGCATTATATTTTACAGATGAGAAAACTGAAGAAGTTAAGTAATAATCCCCACGTCACCTAACTAGCAAGTATGAGAGCTGATATTTAAGCTCAGGCAACCAAGATATAAAGTCCTTGCTTTCATGAAGATCTCATGCTAGTATGATGAGAATATTCTTTTTTTTTCTTTTTTTTTTTTTTTGAGATGGAGTCTCACTCTGTCGCCCAAGCTGGAGTGCAGTGGCGCGATCTCGGCTCACTGCAACCTCTGCCTCCCGGGTTCATACCAGTCTCCCACCTCAGCCTCCCGAGTAACTGGGACTACAGGCACCCGCCACCATGCCTGGCTAATTTTTTTGTATTTTTAGTAGAGACGGGGTTGCACCATGTTAACCAGGATGGTCTCGATCTCCTGACCTCGTGATCCACTCATCTCAGCCTCCCAAAGTGCTGGGATTACAGGCGTGAGCCACCGTGGCCAGCCAGTATGATAAGAATATTCTATGTTGAGTGAATAATTTTGCATTTTAATGCTTTAAGTTATCTCTATAGATTTTGTTTGCAGGAGAGATGAATAAGATGAAGACGTGGTACTGGATCATGAGTTTATGTTTCTCTTTTGATGAATTTAAGTCCAAATAGACTTTCCCTCCTTTCCCCATGCCTTAGCCTGAACATACTAACTCAGACCATGTAAGCAGGAAACCCTATGGTCCAGACTCAAGTAACATCAGACTTTTCAAAACATTTACCAGTTAGGGTGTTTGTCTTCCTGTAGGCATAACCCAGGAAGGTAATTTTTCATTTTCCCAAGTCTCTTTACCTTTGGCTCTATTTGTTGTGGTTGTTATTCTCTGGGCATTGCATACATTCCCAGGTCCTTATGCAATCTCACAACAGGATTTGAACGGTGTGAATGTTCAGTGACTGATACTGTTCGATATTCCCATTTACTTCTGCTAAAGAAACATTTCAATATCAAGAGGAACTCTATCCCCCACCCCCAGGCCATTCTCAGCTTCCAGACACTTCCTAATACAGCTGTGACCCTAACTGCTTGGTTTATTCTAGAAACTGCCACACAGAGTAGAAGCTCATGTTTTAGAATCACACAGGCCTGAGTTAGACTCTCATTTTTATTCCTTACTACCCGTGTGACCTTGGACAAGGCATTTAATTACTAGCTTCCTTATCTGAAAACTGGTTATAATTCCCAAGTTGAGAGGTCACAGATATGAAGAATAAATAATAACATTTATTAGCTGGGAGGCACTGAATAGATAGCAGTGTCTTTCTCTCCTCAAACTTAACAAAATGAATGTTGGTGGTGAGTTGGTGAAGCGAAGAAAAAGTATAAACTACTGAAAAATTAAGTTTTTAGGAGATGTGCATTAAAACAGGTCACGGAGTCATCAAAATGATTTCCACGTTGTTGAATTCGTATTTTTCTCCACATTAGCATCAGAATAATCTTCCTGAAACACAGCCCCTAGTATTTCATTCAAGTCCTCATAATCATTCAATGACACTTCACTGCCTGCAGGATCAGTTCCAAGCCTCTTGGCCAGACTTTCAAAACCTTACATAACTTTGGACGAAATTAAAATAAAATTCTTATTTCTCACCACCCCTACTGGTGTACTATTGTCCGGAAATCTTGAAATATTCACTATTTCTAGATAATGCTTTTCTGAGTCTTTGCCTTTGTTCATCCTCTATCTTACTCTTGGCATGTGCTTTCTATATTTCTGCCTGGTTATTATTCCATTCTTTAATGGCTCTCTTTAAAAGCAATTACTCTAGGCTTCCACAACCTCATGTTTCAAGAAGACACAAATTATTCTGTTCACCTCCCCACGATATTTAGTGCCTCGTCTCAAAATTTCCCTTATTCTATCCTGTATTTTTTGGGTGGTGTGGTCAAATGCCTCCCATTTTCTTTCCTACCCAAGAGCAGGGCTAAAAATTTATTACCTTTTACCCTCAAAGAAATTCACACAGTGCCTGGCACAGTGGTCTGTTCTCAGCAAGCGTCGGTTGAATGAATGAAATACGTAAACTGAATATAAAATATTTGGCCTCAGAGTTGGGCACCTGGATTGTAATCCTAGCTCGTATATAGGTGATTTGGGGAAAGTCTACAGCTCTAGTTGTAAATTAACTCATCTATAAAGCAGAAAATCTGGTTAGTGGTTTTCAAATTAGGCTTTGTTTAGTGGAAGTTCAGTGAAATCCTTCTGGATCCATTTTTGGGAGGAAATGTAATTCTATGCTTCCTCTCTGCTTTCAACTAGCAAAGCTCACCTTTTATCCATTTACATCAGGATGTCAAATGAGCTATGTTCATTTAAACAACATATTCCATACATCAAACAAATTAAGCCATGAGATTGGCTAATATATGAGGCTCTTTCTCACTGATTTTTGACATGACGATATGTATTATTACATGTATATATTAGAGACATTAAAACAATTACTTTAAAAGTAGCATCAAATCTTATTCTAATTCAGAAATGAAGGGGCAGAGAACTATAATTTTTCAGCAATTCATGTGTGTTTTAAGCACCTACTATATTCCAAGTAAATTCTAGAAATTTTAGTTTATCTCTAATCTCAAAAATCTACAACATAAATAAAAAGTTTCACTTTACATGTGGGTAAGCAAACAGGGTACAAATGTCTGCTATAAAACAGCCAAGTGCAAGTGGGAATTTGAGAGAAAGCAGGTATGACTAGCCTCAGAGCTTGGGCTATTTTCCCAGTACGAGTCGTAATGCAATAAAAATTGATTCTGGGAATTACAATGCACAGACATATACTCAAAACAATGGAGTGGCTTTGAAAGCACATCTCTTCTCCTAGTCTGTAAGATGTAGGTTGTTTGGTGAGTAGCAGTGACTCAGACAGTCTCATTACAATTTCCCATTAAAAGTTCAGCTCAGACCAATGAATGGAATGATTACAAAGCCTTTTCCTGTGCTATGCAACTCCCATATGCTAAGCCATGAGTAATTTCCACTGAGCCGGCTTGCCCATATTGGAATTTCATTTGCTGCCCAGAAAACATGCAGTGAGGCTTTAGCTACAGAACTGAGCAGGAAACAAAAGCCCAAATTGGTGCTGGAGAAAGGGAGGTGACATGAGCTTGAAGGGGTGTCTGAGGTACTCAATTGCTGATAGGAGCTGCAGGATGAGTGTGCTGAATAAAGCTTATTAAGGAAATTTCAGATATAAATTAGTAGATTTAGGCAGATAGTAGAGTATAATTTTGAAGGTTTTAACTTGAGACTATTCAAAGAAACTATTTTTTAGTATTTGTTCCAAAACAGTTGCCCTGAGCAGCAGCAGCCATGAAGAAGAGAATCATGACAAACTAGAGATCATTTAGTGCTGAAATGTTGAGCCGTTTTGATTGTATTTCATGTTGATGAGGAAGTACCTTAGACATCACCTATACCATCCCTTTTTCCAGTTGAAAATGAACTCAGTTATAGCAATGAAGTCATAATAAAAGCAAATCTTAGAGATTATCACACATTTGCTATAAAAACAGGGCATGAATAATTCAGGTAAGATCTCTGAGGGCAGTGATTTTGGATGATTTTGCTCAGTGCTTACTTCTATGCTCAGAACAGGGCCTGGCCTAAATGATTGCTTGGGAAACATCTTGTGATGGAATGAACCACAGTAAGAATATGTTTTAAAATCTAGTTATTCGACAAATTGAAGCTCAGATTATACTTGATTTAAATTTGCATCTCCATACCTTATAGATTTAATCAAACAACCTGCAACAAATATTGACAATAACAAAGAGTAATTAACAGAAAATTTTCATTAAAAAATCAATAATACTAGTAATAGAAAAGCACAACCAAGTCAAATCAGCACTGATGCTTTTTATCTGACAAAGCTTCCTTCCCCACAAAGTGCTGGTACTTCAGTTATTCACAAGTACACTTCCTCTGCAAGAACATCATGACTTTGCCAAACATAAGGTAAGATTTTTTGGTAGAATTCTGAATTTAGAATATTTATAAAACTCTAGAAGTCATTACTTTTGATTTCAAAATACTGTACTGTATTTTTATTCACATAACAGATTATATCTATTTTTTTAAGTAAAATGAATGACCATTGATGAGAACTCTTAAATACCCATGAAAGTGCTTATGTTCTATTCAGAGATTCAACTTCTTCCTGGTTTAGTCTTGGGAGGGTGTATGTGTCGAGGAATTTATCCATTTCTTCTAGATTTTCTAGTTTATTTGCGTAGAGTTGTTTGTAGTATTCTCTGATGGTAGTTTGTATTTCTGTGGGATCGGTGGTGATATCCCCTTTATCATTTTTTATTGCGTCTATTTGATTCTTCTCTCTTTTCTTCTTTATTAGTCTTGCTAGTGGTCTATCAATTTTGTTGATCCTTTCCAAAAACCAGCTCCTGGATTCGTTAATTTTTTGAAGGGTTTTTTGTGTCTCTATTTCCTTCAGTTCTGCTCTGATTTTAGTTATTTCTTGCCTTCTGCTAGATTTTGAATGTGTTTTCTCTTGCTTTTCTAGTTCTTTTAATTGTGATGTTAGGTTGTCAATTTTGGATCTTTCCTGCTTTTTCTTGTGGGCATTTAGTGCTATAAATTTCCCTCTACACACTGCTTTGAATGGAAATTGTGGCAATAATCAATAGCTTACCAACCAAAAAGAGTCCAGGACCAGATGGATTCACAGCCGAATTCTACCAGAGGTACAAGGAGGAACTGGTACCATTCCTTCTGAAACTATTCCAATCAATAGAAAAAGAGGGAATCCTCCCTAACTCATTTTATAAGGCCAGCATCATCCTGATACCAAAGCCTGGCAGAGACACAACCAAAAAAGAGAATTTTAGACCAATATCCTTGATGAACATTGATGCAAAAATCCTCAATAAAATACTGGCAAACTGAATCCAGCAGCACATCAAAAAGCTTATCCACCGTGATCAAGTGGGCTTCATCCCTGGGATGCAAGGCTGGTTCAATATACACAAATTAATAAATGTAATCCAGCATATAAACAGAACCAAAGACAAAAACCACATGATTATCTCAATAGATGCAGAAAAGACCTTTGACAAAATTTAACAACCCTTCATGCTAAAAACTCTCAATAAATTAGGTATTGATGGGACGTATCTCAAAATGATAAGAGCTATCTATGACAAACCCACAGCCAATATCATACTGAATGGGCAACAACTGGAAGCATTCCCTTTGAAAACTGGCACAAGAGAGGGATGCCCTCTCTCACCACTCCTATTCAACATAGTGTTGGAAGTTCTGGCCAGGGCAATCAGGCAGGAGAAGGAAATAAAGGGTATTCAATTAGGAAAAGAGGAAGTCAAATTATCCCTGTTTGCAGATGACATGATTGTATATCTAGAAAACCCCATCATCTCAGCCCAAAATCTCCTTAAGCTGATAGGCAACTTCAGCAAAGTCTCAGGATACAAAATCAATGTGCAAAAATCACAAGCATTCTTATACACCAATAACAGACAAACAGAGAGCCAAATCATGAGTGAACTCCCATTCACAATTGCTTCAAAGGGAATAAAATACCTAGGAATCCAACTTACAAGGGACATGAAGGACCTCTTCAAGAAGAACTGCAAACCACTGCTCAATGAAATAGAAGAGGAAACAAACAAATGGAAGAACATTCCATGCTCATGGGTAGGAAGAATCAATATCGTGAAAATGGCCATACTGCCCAAGGTAATTTATAGATTCGATGCCATCCCCATCAAGCTACCAATGACTTTCTTCACAGAATTAGAAAAAACTACCTAAAAGTTCATATGGCATCAAAAAAGAGCCCACATCACCAAATCAATCCTAAGCCAAAAGAACAAAGCTGGAGGCATCATGCTACCTGACTTCAAACTATACTACAAGGCTACAGTAACCAAAACAGCATGATACTGGTAATAAAACAGAGATATAGATCAATGGAACAGAACAGAGCCCTCAGAAATAATGCCACATATCTACAACTATCTGATCTTTGACAAACCTGAGAAAAACAAGCAATGGGGAAAGGATTCCCTATTTAATAAATGGTGCTGGGAAACCTGGCTAGCCGTATGTAGAAAGCTGAAACTGGATCCCTTCCTTACACCTTCTACAAAAATTAATTCAAGATGGATTAAAGACTTAAACTTTAGACCTAAAACCATAAAAACCCTAGAAGAAAACCTAGGCATTACCATTCAGGACATAGGCATGGGCAAGGACTTCATGTCTAAAACACCAAAAGCAATGGCAACAAAAGCCAACATTGACAAATGGGATCTAATTAAACTAAAGAGCTTCTGCCCACAGCAAAAGAAAGTACCATCAGAGTGAACAGGCAACCTACAAAATGGGAGAAAATTTTCACAACCTACTCCTCTGACAAAGGGCTAATATCCAGAATCTACAATGAACTCAAACAAATTTACAAGAAAAAAAAACCCCACCAAAAAGTGGGTGAAGGACATGAACAGACACTTCTCAAAAGAAGACATTTATGCAGCCAAAAAACACATGAAAAAATGCTCACCATCGCTGGCTATCAGAGAAATGCAAATCAAAACCACAATGAGATACCATCTCACACCAGTTAGAATGGCAATCATTAAAAAGTCAGGAAACAACAGGTGCTGGAGAGGATGTGGAGAAATAGGAACACTTTTATACTGTTGATGGGACTGTAAACTAGTTCAACCATTGTGGAAGTCAGTGTGGCGATTCCTCAGGGATCTAGAACTAGAAATACCATTTGACCCAGCCATCCCATTACTGGGTATATACCCAAAGGACTAGAAATCATGCTGCTATAAAGACACATGCACACGTATGTTTATTGTGGCACTATTCACAATAGCAAAGACTTGGAACCAACCCAAATGTCCAACAATGATAGACTGGATTAAGAAAATGTGGCACATATACACCATGGAATACTATGCAGCCATAAAAAATGATGAGTTCATGTCCTTTGCAGGGACATGGATGAAATTGGCAATCATCATTCTCAGTAAACTATCGCAAGAACAAAAAACCAAACACCACATATTCTCACTCATAGGTGGGCATTGAACAATGAGAACACATGGACACGGGAAGGGGAACATCACACTCTGGGGACCGTTGTGGGGTGGGGGCAGGGGAGAGGGATAGCTTTAGGAGATATACCTAATGCTAAATGATGAGTTAATGGGTGCAGCACACCAGCATGGCACATGTATACATATGTAACTAACCTGCACATTGTGCACATGTACCCTAAAACTTAAAGTATAATAATAATAAAATAAAATAAAATTAAATTAAATAAAAGAAAGTGCTTATGTTTTTGGATTGATTCATAGAATTTAGGAAGGATCTTCTCAGTTCACTGGTGGACTCAGAACCAACATGTGAGAATGGCCTTGTTTGTTTAGTAGTTATATGAGACACGTTAGTGGAGAGGGGGAAATTTGGGAGCCACCATGGAAGATTTGGGCCTCAGTTAAAGCCAAATTGCTCTATTTTAAAAACCTATTCAAAACCTATCTGATAAAGCATTTTCTTAAATATATGGTACAATTTCTTGTTGGGTGCCTATTTATAAAACAGTGAGCCAAGTTCTGTGACTATGATATCTGGAGAAGGGTGCTTGCTGGTAAGAGTTTATTTTCTTAAGGAAGAAATGGGAAAGAACATCACATTGCATGGTGATGTGGAGAGAGGGGTTGAAAAGGTTCTCCTTCTCAATCCTGTAAATGCATCTTTTTTTTTTTCCAGCTCTTCAGCCAACATCAGGGTAGCCAAGAGTGCAGAACACACACGAGGGTGGCACACATTAGAGAGACCCCCATTGTGTTGTAGCAGAGCTGTGGCTAACACCTTGCTGGAGGGCCTGGGTGAAGACAGAGGGTGCAGTATCCTACAGCTTTGCCAGCAAGGTAGATTCAGAGACCTGGAAAGATTTGGGATACCCTACATGGCAAAAAGGAAAATATAAAATATTGGTAATATAACTTTATTCTTAAAAGCATGAGCTGGTGTTTTGGAAAGTTGAATCCCACAGAGATAATTGAAACTTTTAGAATCCTAGGGTAAAACTGAAATGCAGATGACAAAATCAGTATCATTCATTGAGAGCTTTGGGCACATCAATAAGATGATAAAACAGAAACAAATAGAGACTCTTTCATTCATCAGTTTAAGCTTATCTGTGAGCTCCATGTGGTGGCACAGCCTGAAGATGTTGAATCACCAATTTGTGCTTGGGATCCGGAATCAGAGGCACACCTGCCTGTCTCCCATCCTTTTCCTCTGCCCTCCAAAATACAATGTGCTAGGTGCTCAGTGTGTGGATGTCATGGAACTGGGTTAGAACTACTTCATATATGGAGTATCTTGGTTCCTGTTTTCATGGAGATAAAAGTCCAGTGATATAGAAGGGTGTTTCTCAAACTTTAATGTTTGGGTGAATCATCAGAGATTCTTTGTTTCTAATAGAGTTTTAGATCACTACAATAAAACTTTCTGCAATGATGAAAATGTATTTTGTGCTGTCCAATATGGTAGCCACTGGCAACATGTGGCTATTGGGAATGTGAAGTGTGGCTAGAGTGGCTAGGAACTAAATTTTCAATTTCATTTGATTTTAATTATTGTGAATGACCACATATAGCCATTGGCTAAAGTATTAGAAGCCAGGGCAGCTGGATCACTTGAGGTCAGGAGTTCAACACCAGCCTGGCTAACATGGTTTAACCTCATCTCTACTAAAAATACAAAAATTAGCCAGGCATAGTGGTGCATGCTTGTAATCCCAGCTACTTGGGAGGCTGAGGCAGGAGGATCACTTGAACCTGGGAGGTGGAGGTTGCAGTGAGCTGAGATCACGCCACTGCACTGCAGTCTGGGTGACAGAGTGAGACTCCATCTCAAAAAAAAAAAAGTGAGCTGGATCCTTGTTAATCATAACTTAGACTGTTGATCAGCTCATATGTATTACCGAGGAGCTTATTAGAAGTGTCTCATGTCCCTTTCAAGAGCTACCAAATTAGAATCTTCATTTAACAAGATCTCCAGATGATTTTGATACACATTAGAGTTTGAGAACCACTGGTATTCAACAGTGGTTCTTAAACTTAAACATACATTAGAATTACATCGAAGCCTTGACAGATTGCTGGAGTTATAATTTAGTAGTTTAGTGAGGGGTGTACATGAATTTCCATTTCTAGCAAGTTCCCACATGATGCTGATGATGCTAGTCCCATGATCGCATTTTGAGAACCACTGCTGTACAAGATCTTCCATCCATTTTTCACACTCTTTTCTTCAGGAATTGATGGCACTATCTGTAGACCTTGGGACCATTGTGTAAAGTTGCAAAGAGCAAAACTGAAAAAGCATAGGTAGAAGTGACATGAAATCCTCTTCTTCTCACTGTTGACTGTGGTCTGGGGCAAAACTCTCTGAACTTCAGAGTTTTCTTCTTTTATTTTATTATTTGTAAAATTTTTTAAATGTAAGTAAAATATACATATAAAATATACCAACTTTACCATTTTTTTTCAACTTTTATTTTAGATACAGGGGGTACATGTGTGAGGTGTTACAAGGGTATATTGCACATAGATAGTGAGCATAGTACCAAATAGGTAGTTTTCAACCCATGCTTTCCTACCTTCCTACTCCTCTATTAGCCCAAGGTATCTATTGTTCCTATGTTTATGTCCATAAGTGCTCAATGTTTAGCTTCCATTTATAAGTGAGATTATGTGATATTTGGTTTTTTCTTCCTGCATTAATTCATTTAGGATTATGGCCTTCAACTCTATCCATGTTGCTGCAAAGGACATAATTTATTCTTTTTTATGGCTGCATAGTATTCCATGGTGTATACTACATTTTCTTTATTCAGTCCACCATTGATGGGCACCTAGATTGATTCTGTGTTTTTGCTATTGCGAATAGCGTGGTGATGAACATTAGAGTGTATGTGTCTTTTTGATATAATGTTGTATTTTTCTTTGGGTCTATATCTAGTAATGAGATAGCTCTGTCTTAAGTTCTTTGAGAAATCTTCAATTTGCTTTTCACAGTGGCTGAACCAATTTACATTATCACCAAAAGTGTATGGTGAAGCTGTGGGGAAAACAGAATCCTGGTTTATTTTTTAAACCTTTAAGTTTAGGTGTACATGTTCAGGTTTGTTACATAGGTAAATGTGCGTCATGAGGGTTTGTTGTACAGATTATTTCATCACCCAGGTTTTAAGCCTAGTACCCATTAGTTACTTTTCCTGAACCTCTCCTTCCTTTCACCCTCCATCCTCCGATAGATCCCACTGTGTGTTGTTCCCTCTGTGTTCATGTGTTCTCATCATTTAGCTTCCACTTATAAGTGAGAGCATGTAGTATTTAGTTTTCTGTTCCTGTGTTAGTTTTCTAAGGATAATGCCTTCCAGCTCCATCCATATCCCTGCAACAACATATTCTAATCCTTTTGTGTAGCTGCATAGTATTTCATGGAATATATGTACCACTTTTTCTTTATTCAGTCTATCATTGATGGGCATTTAGGTTGATTCCATGTCTTTGCTATTGTGAATAGTGCTGCAGTGAAATACACATGCATGTTTATTTCCAATAAAAATATTTATATTCCTTTGGGCATATATCCAGTAATAGGATTGCTGGGTTGAATGGTATTTATGTCTTTAGGTCTTTGAGGCATCACAACACCTTCTTCCACAATGATTGAACTAATTTACACTTCTACCAACAGTGTGTAAGCATTCCTTTTTATCCACAACCTCACCAGCATCTGTTATTTTTTTGACTTTTTAATAGCCATTCTGGCTACTGTGAGATGGTATTTCATTGTGGTTTTGATTTGCGTTTCCCTAATGATTCAGTGATGTTGAGTTGTTTTTTTTTTCGCATGATTGTTGGATACATTTATGTCTTCTTTTAAAAACTGTCTGTCTATATCCTTTCCCCACTTTTTTATGGGGTCAGTTTTTTATTGTAAATGTAAGTTCCTTATAAATGCTAGCTATTACATCTTTGTCAGATGCACAGTTTGCAAACATGTTCTCCCATTCTATACGTTGTCTGTTTACTCTGTTGATAATTTATTTTGCTGTGCAGAAGCTCTTTAGTTTAATTAGATCCCATTTGTCAATTTTTGCTTTTGTTGCAATTGCTTTTGGTGTCTTCTTCATGAAATCTTTGCCCAGGCCTACTTAGGTCTGGCCTAGATTATCTTTCAGGGTATTTATAGTTCTGGCTTTCACATTTAAGTCTTTAATCCATCTTCAGTTAATTTTTGTATATGATATAAGGAAGGGGTTCAGTTTTAATCTTCTGCATGTGGTTAGTCAGTTCTTGCAGCACCATTTATTGAACAGGGAATTCTTTTCCTATTCCTTGTTTTTGTCAACTTTGTTGAAGGTCAGATAGTTGTAGGTATATATTCTTATTTCTGGATTCTCTGTTCTGTTCCATTAGTCTATATGGTCTTTGTTTTTTTGTTTTTTACCAGTACTATACTGTTTTGGTTACTGTAGCCCTGCAGTATAGTTTGGAGTCAGGTAGCATGATAACATTGAATCTATAAATTGCTTTGGATAGTATGGCCATTTTAACAATATTGATTCTTCCTATCCATGAGGATGCAATGTTTTTCCATTTGTTTGTGTCATCTCTGATTTCTTTGAGTAGTGGTTTGTAGTTCTCCTTATAGAGATCTTTCACCTCCCTAGTTAGCCATATTCCTAGGTATTTTATTCTTTTTGTGGCAATTGTGAATGGGAGTTTGTTCCTGATTTGGCTCTCAGCTTAACTGTTGTTGGTGTATAGGAAGTCTAGTGATTTTTGCATATTGGTTTTGTATCCTTAAAACACTTTTGAGCTAAGACTATGTGGTTTTCTGGATATAGAATTATGTCATCTGCAAACAGGAATAGTTTCACTTCCTATCTTCCTCTTTGGATGCCCTTTACTTCTTTGTCTTCCTTGATTGCCCTGGCCAGAATTTCCAATACTATGTAGAATAGGAGTGGTGAGAGAGGGCATCCTTGTCTTGTGCCGGTTTTTAAGGGGAATACTTCCAAGTTTGCCCATTCAGTAAGATGTTGGCTATAGGTTTGTCATATATGGTTCTTATTGTTTTGAGGTATTTCCCTTCAATACCTGGTTTATTGAGGTATTTCCCTTCAATACTTAGTTTATTGAGGGTTTTTAACATGAATGGGTGTGGAATTTTATCCAAAGGCTTTTCTGTGTCTATTGAGATAATCATGTGTTTTTTGTCTTTAGTTCTCTTTATGTGAGGAATCACATTTGTTGATTTGCATATGTTGAACCAACCTTGAGTCCCAGGGACAAAACATAGTTGATCATGGTGGGTAAGCTTTTTGATGTGCTGCTCGATTCAGTTAGCCAGTATTTTGTTGAGGATTTTGGCATTGATGCTCATAAAAAATATTGGCCTGAAGTTTTCATTTGTTGTTGTGTATCTGCCAGATTTTACCATCAGAATGATGCTGGCCTCATAGAATGAGTTAGGGAGGGATCTCTCCTTTTTTTTTTGGAATAGTTTCAGTAGGAATGGTATTAACTCTTCTTCACACATCTGGTAGAATTCAGTTGTGAATCTGTCTGGTCCTGGGCTTTTTTGGTTGGTAGGCTATTTATTACTGCTTCAATTTCAGAACTCATTATTGGTCTGTTCAGGGACTCAGTGTTTTCCTGGTTCAGTCTTGGGAGAAGGTACCCATTTCTTATAGATTTTGTAGTTTATGTACATGGAGATGTTCATACTATTCTCTGATGGTTGTGTGTATTTCTGCCCGGTCAGTGGTAATATCCCCCTTGTAATTTGATTGTGTTTATTTGAATCTTCTCTCTTTTCTTCTTTATTAGTCTAGCTAGACGCTATCTATAGCACTAATTTTTTTGAAAAAAAAAAAAAAACAATCTCCTGGATCTGTTGATATTTTGAATGGCTTTTTGTGTCTCTGTCTCCTTCAGTTCAGCTCTGATTTTGTTTGTTTCTTGTCTTCTGCTGGCTTTTCTTTTAAAAACTGGATCAGCAAAGCTACCTAGTGGGGAGATCATGAGTATCTTAGAGACTGAATGTAAGCCAAATGCATTCCACAGTGCATGGCACACTGTGGGTTCTGACTGAATTGTAAATATCTCTAGATGAAACTGGAACCAAAGCATCACTCCTTAGGAAATCTCAGCTGCTGCCATGTGGTATCTCATCTTCTTACTTCCGTGCTGTCTTCTTTTCAGTTTTCTCTGTCTCTGTCATAAAATTTGTATTTCCCAGTTTTATTCTGTAACTTATTTATTTATTTATTTTGAGACAGAGTCTCACTCAGTCTGTTGCCCAGGCTGGAGTGCAATGGCACAATCTCAGCTCACTGCAACCCCTTCCTCCCCAGTTCAAGCAATTCTTCTGCCTCATCCTCCCGCGTTGCTGGGATTACAGGCTCATGCCACCATGGTCTGGCTGATTTTTGTATTTTTGGTAGACATGGGGTTTCACCACGTTGGCCAGATTGGTTTCAAACTCCTGACCTCAAGTGATTCGCCTGCCTCGGCCTTCCAGAATGCTGAGATTACAGGTGTGAACCACCACTCCCAGCCTTTATTCTGCTTATTCTTTGATTTGTGTCTTCCCCCCACTTTTTTTCTTTTCTTTTCCTCATTCCTCTATCTCTCTTTCCCTTTCTTCCTCTCTTTCTTCTTTGTCTTATTTGTTTTCCTTTTGTCTCACTTTTTATTCCATTGGACCCCCTGTATTCTTTAAGATAATTACTAGTGGATACTAAAATAATTTATCTTTTTATAATAATTAGGAGAAATAATCAAATGGATTATCAGAAAAGAAGCATATATTCCAATTTCCTTAAATCACTAGTGATTAGTAGGAGGTTTTTTTGTGTGTGTGTGTGTAAAGTGGAAATGTTTAGATCCTAAAAGGACTGATTGAGAGGTAGTATAAAGGGTGCCCATTTCCTTTCTCTGTTTCTCAGAACTGTTTCTACTTGCTCTCTATCTTAAAAGCTTATGAATCTGTATACCGCTCCATGGGTTATACATTAAAGGATTTTTAGGTTGGAAGTATGTATTCTCTTCAATACCATGTGCTTATTGCATTTGTGACCATTTTGTGGATATTATTAGCAGAGCCCAGGATGGGCATTTTCAAGAAACAAGATTAGTCCTATGAATGTCCTCATCTCACAGAGTATTACATCTGAAAGGATTATTAGACTTCACCTTCTCCAACCTCTTACTTATTTATATTGGTAATACAAGCCTAGGTAGAAATGAAGACTTACGCATGGTCATACATATTTAGATTTCGATGGTGTTCAGTTTATTATTCTAGGCTCTTGTTTGCAGGTGACCAAAACACAACTTCAACAAGCCTCTGCTAAGAAGTGCCTCTATTGACTGTGAATTTCAAGGAAAGATTGAGCAACAGGTCCACGAAGGGTAGAGATGGAGCTAGTCCTCAGAATTAGGGATGGACCTGCTGCTAAATGTTTGTCTCCATCTCTCATTCCTGCTTCTTTCAGTGCACTCTGGTGTTTTCCATGGTCATCACTGCTTTTAAATATTGACCAGTTATGATTTTATTCCTGAAAAAGGTTACTTGATGTTCTAGGACAAACATTTAGAAGAACACCTTGGATCAAGTGCCAACCCTTGGATCAGTGAACTATGACTAGAGTGTGGGGTTTTGTAACAGCATAACAGGTTCCATGCCAATGGTTGTAATAGAGGAGAGACAGTTCCCAGAAGAAGAAGCATGCTGCTTCTGGAGAATAAAGGGGATACTGGGCAGAGAAAACAATAGGTAATGTCTATGATTAGTGATAAGCTTTGGTGACTGTGATTGCATTGGTTGGCAGCAGATGGCAGTAATCAAAAGCTTACATATTTTGGTTGGCCCTGTGAACTAAATGGTGCAGTGATTACACTCATTTATTTGTATATTAGTACTTATCATGTGCTGTGAGGGTAATAAAAGTCAGTGTTCTTTCATTATATAGGTAGCTCAGGAGATTTTATCCTTTAACCTGAAAGATTAAATAACACTAGTTTAGCATTGTGGTATCATTGCTAGATACACACACACAAACACACACACATATACATCTATACCTGTATCTATAGTCACATCTATCTATCTATCATCTATCTATCTAATCTATCTATCTCCCTACATACCTGTTTATGAAATTAGACGAATAGAACTGTTTAGGGGTTCATATGTTCATGTTTCTGTAGTATGTTCATATGTAATATGTAGATCATAGTAGGGTTTCATGTGTTCATGCTTCCGTAGTATGTCCCATAAGGAATCTATGAGATTTCTCATTTTACTCCTCTTTGAAAATTACAAAATAAATGCCTGGGTCTATTGTTTTAATTAAAGTATCTAGAAAGACAGTATAAGGTTTATTTTAAAAATCAGTGCCCAAATTGTAGCAGAAATTAAATATAGCTCACTAAATTATCTATATATGTGTAGACATGCATCCACATACAGATATAGACACATATAACTACACGTCTGCAATGTTTATTTGCCAATTTTAATCTCCATAGAGTAGTTATAAAATCATTGACAGATATTAACTAGGTTAGTGACTCTTGTGATCTTGATACTGCGTTTGTTTGCTTGTTTGCTTTTGATCGTTTATATATTATCTTTCTATTTGTTTCAGATCCCCACTGACCTACAATAAACTGGCTTCCTTATTCCAAGGCTCATATCATGATTGTAGGGAATGCAACATCTTTCTCCAAATGCCTAAAGTTGAGTTTCCCCCCTCATTTAAGACCTCTAATAGCTAAATGTGGATACTGAAGGTGGGAATGCTTCTTAACCCTGAATGAGAGTATATTTGTGTGCACATGCATTCATCGGAGTACAGAGAGGTGTCAGAAAAGTTTCCAAGAGTAAGTGACTTCCAACTTGAATAATACATAGAATTCAGCCAGATGAGGGAATTATGTTCCAGGCAGCAGAAACAATGCACTCAAAGGTTCTGGGCATCAAGGAACATGTCCAGTAAGTATAGGCAGTCACACATGTAGGCCTAAGCATCATGAGAGAAATCTTAGTTAGAGACAAATATTTTGAAGTCATCTGTATTTAGAGGGTAATCTAAGGTAAGGAGAGATGAAGAGTGCTTGGAAGGAAATTCTGATAATAGCTGAATTTGAAGGATAGCCAAGAAAAAGAGGAAATTCACAAAATTCTGATCTGCGGAAGCCTAAGGGAATGTCTATTTCCAGAAAAAAAGGACTTGTCAACAAGAGTCCATGTCACCAAGAGGTAAAAAGTCAAGATTGAGAAAATTCTTCAAATTTAGCGAGAAAGAGCTTGGTTATTTCATGTTCCTCCTGTTAATCATTCTCCTGACCCAGCAGGAAAATTTAAAAATGGACTTCTCTTGCCTGATTAGCGGTTTGTAATCTGATCTCCTCAATGTATGGATTACATTGTCAGGGGACCCTTTGAATATAGACTATTTTGTTATTTTAAAATAATAAATAGCTATTACTTAATAAGCATTTATCATAATTCAGACATTTAAGAACATGATCACAAATACTTACACCTCTATATTTTATGGGTAAAGAAACTAATGAATTTCTCTAATTCATATAGCTACATATTCAGGAGTCTGTTATTTGAATTTAGATCTCTTTGACTCTCAAAGAGCTCAGTCCTTGGAACTTCACATCCTCTTTCTCTTCTTTTTATAAATCTAATCCTATCCCCTTGATGAGTTAACCATTTTCCTGGCCTTTAATGCCATCTCTATGCCAACAACTTTCAAACTTATACCTCTAGCCCAGACCTCTCTTCTGAACTACATACTTCTTTATTCAATTGCTCATTTGAAATCTTCAGTTAAATATCTACAAGGCATGAAAAAAACCTTAACATACCTAAAGCTGAACTTCTGATTTTCTTACTTTAAATCTACTTACAATCTTCTCCATTTAACCTGGTGGCAACTTCATTCTTCTGTTTGCTCAAAGTAAAAACCTTGGAGTCATCTTTAACTTCTCTTTCTCTCATATCCCAAATTTAAATCATCAGTAAGTCATACCCCCATAGCATGTACAGAATCCAATCACCTCTCACCATTTTTGCTATCATCCAAACCACTGTCATTTCTTATCTGGAGAACCATAGCAATCTCCTTTTTCCACCCTTCTATACCTGCACTGTGTTCTCAACTCAGCCACCAGAGTCTTTGAAACAAACAAAAAAAAAAGCATATGCTTAAATATGCTGTTCTTCTATTCAAAACCTTTCAGGGGCTCTCCATATGCCTTAGAATAAAAGCCAAAGTCCTCATAGTGACCTATAAGGCTATATATGATTTGAGTCCTCCAACTCCCTTGCTTACCTCATTTCACTTTACTATCAACTTTGTTCACTATGTTCTCTGCTGGCCCCACTGGCCTCTTTGGTGTTCCTTGAAACCTTCTGCAGTAAAACCTTCACACTGACCATTTCATTTTCCTGAAATGCTCTTCCCACAGATATGTATGCCTAACTTCTTCAATACCTTCAAGTTTTTGCTTAGGATTGTCATTTTAAATGAGATTTACCATTTCCAGACTTCCAGTTTGAACACAAAAAGAGGTAATTAAGGAAACTATCCCTTTCATTTTCATTGCATTGTAGACTTATCCTGAAGTTCAAAGTAGTTCATACGTGAGTCAGATAGCATGCATTTTACTTGTGCTCATTTAAGCTATGTGACAAAGTATAACATACAAAATGCTCAGTGAGTGTGATTTGAGATAGAATGTTGGATTGAATTCTTTTGTTCTTGCAATTGCTGAATTGAACACGTAATCAGGACCCAAGAACAACAAGGCAATAGAGCTCTGTGAAGAATGGAATTTCACTAGCCTCTCTTTTATTTGACAAATATTTGTTAGGCCAACACTCTGTGTTAGAAACTGGGATTTATTATAAGGGGGAGGGAAGGAAAGTAATCTATATATTGAAAGAACTCAGGGTTCAGATAAATAATTAGACAAGAAAGGAGCTAAGAAGGTCTAGGTTAGAGTGAGGCATGAAGAAAGGCATGATCAGTTATATCTGGGAGTGAGACGGGAGGGAAAGTAAATGAGATTAGAAAAGACTTCACAGAAGAGGTGACAATTTGAATATTGAAAGACATACAAAAGTTTGGTACATAAGCAATAGGAAGAAGAGCTGTCCAGGGAAAGGAAAACCAAAAACAAAACTATGGAGATTTAAGAATAAGTGTCATATGTTCAGATAATGTAAGTGAATTTCCAAATTATCATTTTCTCACCCATAACGCAGTAAGTATACATGGATATTTAAGTGATCTTTATGTGGAGCTTAGAAATTTCACAAATTTCTAATAACTAATGGATAACTCCCTTAAGTCAAAGGAATTCTCAAAAGGAATTTAGGCACAATGCAGACACATTCTTTAACACAAAGCATTACTGCTTCACATTGTGTCATTACACAGTTACGTCCCTATTGGACTTCTCCTAATCATTAATATTTCTGAACACTCAATGAAAGTAAGATTTAATCCCTTCGGTTTGTTTGCTGCATGCATACCAGATGGCAAAGAAGATCTACATAGCCACTCCGAGAGTAACCACATATTGATAAAAAAATCTGTGAGAAACTCACAGGTGAAAGTCAGTACAAAGTCAAATTCATAGTACCCTATAACTGTAATTGTGGTGTGCAAATCAATTATATCTTTTTTTTTTTTTTTGAGATGGAGTTTTTCTCTTGTTGCCCAAGGTGGAGTGTAATGGCATGATCTCGGCTCCCGGCAACCTCTGCCTCCCAGTTTCAAGTGATTCTCCTGCCTCAGCCTCCTGAGTAGCCGGGATTACAGGCATGCACCACCATACCCAGCTAATTTTTTGTATTTTTAGTAGAGATAGGTTTCTACATGTTGGTAAGACTGGTCTTGAACTCCCGACCTCAGGTGATCTGCCACCTTGGCCTCCCAAAGTGCTGGGATTACAGGCGTAAGCCACTGTTCCCAGCCAATCAATTGTATCTTTAGTATGAAGGTTAAAAGGTAAAACTACTACAATATGGTAGTTTGTTAAGGTATACACGATAAAAAACAAAAGATGTAAAATGTGACATCAAAAATATAAAATGTATGTGTGTGATAAATGTTTGGATGCTTTAATGTGATCAAGGTTAAGTTGTTATCAGCTTGTAATACTCCTCTTGTAACTGTAAGATGTTTTATGTAAGCATTTTGGTAACTATAAGAGATACACAAAATATTTACAGTAAAAGATTAAAGCATACCAGTAGGGAAAACTGTCTAATCAAAAAGCAAGAGAGCAGACAGAGGAAGAAAGGAACATAGGATCCATAAAACAATCATAAAATAATTAACAAAATGGTAGTAGTAAGTTCTTATCAATAATTACTTTGAATGTAAATGGACTAAATTCTCCAATCAAAAGATGTAAAGTAGCTGAATGGATTTTTTAAAAAGAGGGACAACTATATGCTGCCTATAAGGGGCTCACTTCACCAGTAAGGACACATAGGTTGAAAGTGAAAGGATGGAAAAAGATATGCTATGCAAATGGAAACCAAAAGAAAGCAGCAGCAATGTCTTAGTTCATCTTTTGCTGCTATAACAGAATACCTGAAAATTATTAATTTATTATCAATGGAAATTTATTGGCTCATGGTTCTGGAGGCTCAGAAGTCCAAGATCAAGGAGCTGCATCTGGTCACAGCTTTCTTGCTGAGTCATAATATGGCAGAACGTATCACGTGATGAGAGAGATAACAAGAGACAACCAAATTCACTTTCATAACAAACCCACAGTCATGAATTATGAACCCAAACTTTTTAAAAAAAATTGTTTATTTGAGCAAATGGTGCATTGTCAATTAGGAAGCACAAAACTGAATGAAGTCAGGCTTTTATGAGATGAATGCAGAAGTAAGAGAAAGACAATATTTGATCCATTACTTTTATACAGTTGCCCTATTTGTTCTTTTCCAGTAGAAAGTCTCTAGTTATATGTTACCTGGATGCTTCTGATCGGCTGAGCTTGGGTTTTTAAAAATAAATCTATATTAACCATTTTGCCATCATAATACTCTGGGTAAAAATGTACTGTTACAATGGCAATTTAATCTGAAGCAGAATTTCATGTATTATAGGTCCTTTTTTTTTCAGCCTTCATTTTAGGTTCACGGGGTACATGTGCAGGTTTGTTATGTGGGTGAACTGTGCATCATTGAGGTTTGGTATAGAAATGATCCTGTCATTCAGGTATTGAGCACAGTACCGAAAGGGTAGTTTTTCAACCCTCACCCCCATCCCACTCTACCCCCTCTAGTAGTCCCCGTTGTCTATTGTTCCTATCTTTATGTCCATGAGTATTCAATGTTTAGCTCCCACTTTTAAGTGAAAACACATGGTATTTAGTTTTCTGTTCCTTTGTTAATTTACTTAGAATTCTGGCCTTCAGCTGCATCCATGTTGCTGTGAAGGATATGATTTCCTTCTTTTTTATGGCTACACAGTATTTCATGGTGTGTTTGTACCACATTTTCTTTATCCAATCCACTGTTGATGGGCACCTATGCTGATTCTATGTCTTTGACATAATGATATGACAATTTATATTCCTTTGGGTATGTATCTAGTAATGGGATTGATGGGTTGAATTGGTAGTTCTATTTTAAGTTCTTTGAGAAATCCCCATACTGTTTTCCACAGTGGCTGAACTAATTTGCATTCCCAAAAACAGTGTTTAAGCACTCCCTTTTCTCTGCAACCTCACCAACATCTGTTATTTTTTGACTTTTAATTATAGCCATTCTGACTGGTGTGACATGGTATCTCACTGTGGTTTTGACTTGCATTTCTCTAATGATTAGTGATGTTGAACATTTTTCCATGTATTTGTTGGCCACATGTATTTCTTCTTTTGAGAAGTATGTGTGCACGTCCTCTGCCCATTTCTAGAAAGGGTTATTTGGTTTTTGCTTGCTGAATTAAGTTACTATTTATAGGTTGTGTATATTAGACCTTTGTCAGATGCATAATTTGAGAATATTTTCTACCCTTATGTAGGTTGCCTGTATACTTTGTTGATGGCTTCTTTTTCTGTGCAGAAGCTTTTTAGTTTAATTAGGTCCCACTTGTCACCTTTTGCTTTTTTTTGCAATTGCTTTTGGGGAATTAGTAATAAATTATTTGTCAAGGCCGATGTCCAGAATGGTATGTCTTAGGTCTTCACCAAGGATTTTTATACTTTTAAGTCTTATATGTAAGCCTTTAATCCACTTTCGATTTTTGTTTTGTTTTGGTTTTGCTTTTGTTTTGAAACAGGGTATTACTCCGTCAACCAGGCTGGAGTACAGTGGTGCCATCACGACTAACTGCAATCTTAACCTCCCAGGATGAAGTCATACTCCCACCTCAACATCTCTAGTAGCTGGGACTATAGGCACATGCCATCACAGTTGACTAATTTTTCTATTTTTGGAGAGACGAGGTCTCTTTATGTTCCCCAGGCTGGTCTCAAATTCCTGGGCTCAATCCTCCAGCCTTAGCCTCCCAAAGTGCTGAGATTACAGTCATGAGCCACACACTTGCCTCTTTAATTCATGATAAGTTAATTTTTGTATATGGTGAAAGACAGGGGTTCAGTTTCATACTTCTGCATGTGGCTAGCCAGCTATTCCAGTACCTTTGGTTAAATAAGGGGTCCTTTTTTCCATCTTTTATTTTTGTTGACATTGTTGAAGATCAGATGGCTGTAGGTGTGCAGCTTTATTTCTGTTTTTTCTGTTCTTTTCTGTTGATCTATTTGTCTGTTTTTGTACCAGTACCACGTTGTTTTGTTTACTATAGGCTTGTAGTATAGTTTGAAGCCAGGTAGTATGATGCCTCCAGTTTTAATTTTTTCTTAGGATATATTTGGCTATTGAGGCCTTTTTACATATGAATTTCAGCGTATTTTTTTTTCCAATTCTGTGAGAAAAAGACATTGGTAGTTTGCTAGAAATAGTACTGAGTCTGTAGATTCCTTTGGGCAGTACAGCCATTTTAATGATATTGATTCTTCCAATCCATGAGTATAGAATATTTTTTCATTTATTTTTATCATCTATAATTTCTTTCATCAGTATTTTGTAGTTTTCCTTAGAGAGATCTTTCATCTCCTTGGTTAGATGTATTCCTGGGTGTTTTATTTCCTTTTTTTCTGGCTATGGTGAATGAGATTGCATTCTCGATTTGGCTGTCAGCTTAAATGTTATTGGTGTATACAAGTGCTACTAATTTTTGTACATTGGCTTTGTATCATGAAACTTCACACCAAATTCATTTATCAGCTATAGGAGTCTTTTGGTGAAGTCATTAATATCATCAGTATAGACATATAACTTTATTTCTTTTCCTATTTGGATGCCTTTTATTTCTTTGTCTTACCTGATTGCTCTGAGTAGAACTTACAGTACTATGTTGAATAGGAGTGGTGAGAGCAGGGGTACCTGTCTTATTCCAGTTATTAAGTGAAATGCTTCCACCTTTTGCCTATTCAGTGTGATACTGGCTGTGAGTTTGTCATAGATGGCTCTTATTATTTTGAAGTATGTTCTTTCGATCTATTTTCTCATGTTTGTTGATGATTTTTATCATGAAGATTTAGGATTTTTTCAAAAGCTTTTTCTGCATCTATTGAGATGATCATGTAGTTTTTGTTAATTCCGTTTATGTGATGAATCACATGTATTGATTTGCATATGTTGAACCAGCCAAGCATCCCAGAAATAAAGCCTACTTGATAGTGGGGAACTAGCTTTTTGATGTGCTGCTGGATTTTGTTTGCTGATATTTTGAGGATTTTTGCATCTGTGCTCATTACGGATATTGTCCTGTAGTTTTCTTCTGTGTTTGTCACATTTTGGTATTAGAGTGATGCTTGCTTCACAGAATGAGTTAGTAAGAAATGTCCCTTTCTCAAATGGTTTGGAATAGTATCAGTGGGATTGGTACCAGCTCTTCTTTGTATGTCCAGTAGTATTTGGTTGTAAATAAATCTTTTTCAGGCCCAGTTTGTTTGGTAGGTTTTTTTTTATTACTGATTTGATTTTGGAACTCAATATGTCATTCAAGCTTTTGATTTCTTTCTATTTCAGGCTTGAGAGGTTGTGGGTTTCTAGGAATTTATCTATTTCCTTTAAATTTTCTAGTTTGTGTGCATAGTGGTGCTTATAATAATTTCTCAGCATTTTTTGTATTTCTGTGGGATCATTTGTCATGTCACCTTTGTCATTTCTGATTGCACTAATTTGGATCTTCTCTATTTTTTCTTTGTTAATCTGGCTAGCTGTCTATCAACCTTGTCTATACCTTCAATGAACTAGCTTTTGGTTTCATTGATCCTTTGTATTTATTTTTGGATCTCAATTTTGATGAACCCAATTTGAGATGGCAATATTAATCTATTTATGAATGCTGAGCCCTTATGTCCTAATCACTTCTTAAAAGTCCCATCTCTCAACACTGTTGAATTGGAGGTCAAGTTTCCAGCATATGAACTTTGGAAAACATTCAAACTACAGCAGATAGCTAACTTAATATCAGATAAAATAAACTTTAAGTAAAAACTGTAAGACAAGACAAAGTTGATCATTATATAATGTTAAAGAAACCAATTCGTCATGAAAATATAACAATTATAAATACATAGCACCCAACTTCAAAGCACCAAAATATATAAAGAAAATATTAATAGATTGTAATATAATAATATGAGGGGATTTTGGTACTCTACTTTCAACAATAAACAGATTGCTCAGACACAAAATCAATAAGGAAACATTGGGCTTGAGCTACACTTTTGACCAAATGGACCTAAGATTTATACAAAACATTTTACTCAACAGCAGCAGTATACACATTCTTTTCCAGTGCACACAGAACATTCTCCAAGATAGATGATTTATTAGTCCACAAAACTCATCTTAACAAATTTCATAAGATTTAAATTATATCAGGTAACTTTTTCAACCACAGTGGTAAGAGACTAGAAATCAACAATAGGGAGAACTTCAAAAAATTCACAAATACATGAAAATTAAACAACATACTTCCTCCCCCCAAAAAAATGGGTTAAAGAAGAAATTAAAAGGAAAACTCAAAAACATACATTAAGACAAATCACAATAGAAAAAAAACATATCAAAACTATGGGATGCAGCAAAGAAATTGTGAAAGAGAAGTTTATAGCAACAAATGCCTACATTAAAAAAGAAGAAAGATCCCAAATAAACAATCTAACTTTATACCTCAAGAAATTAGAGAAGAAAAAGAACAAACCAAGCCCAAAGTTAGTTGAAGGAAGTAAATAATGAAGATAAAAGCATAAATAAACAAATTAGAGAATAGAACAACTAAAAATGATCAATGACACCGAGTTAGTTTTTTAAAAAAAGAAAGAAAATCAATAAACTTTAGCTATACTAAATAAAAAAAGAAGAGAGAAAACTCAAGTAAATAAAATCAGAAATGCAAAAATGAAAAAGGAGACATTTTAACTGATACCACAGAAACACAAATGATCGCATAAAGAATAATTATATGCCAGAAAATTGGATAAAACGAATAGATAAATTTTTAGACAGATAAAATTTACTAAAACTGAATTATGAAAAAATTAAAAATTTGAATAGACCAATATTAATTGGATTAGTACTAAAAATCTCCCATCAAACAACTCAGTACCAGAGTTAGCTTCAATGCTGAATTCTACCAAACATTTAAAGAACCAATACCAATTATCAAACTCATCCAAAAAATTGAAGAGGAGGAAAAACTTTCAAAGTCATATTGAGGCCAGCATTGCCTTTGTACCTAAGCCAGACAACGGTACTACAAAATAAATTAAAAGCCAGTACAGCACATGATCTTTGATGAACGTATATGAAAAAATCCTAAACAAAATTATAGCACACCAAATTCACCAACACATTAAAAGTACCATTCATCACGATAAAGTGGTATTTATCCTTGGGATGCAAGGATGGTTCAACATATGCTAATCAGTAAATGTGATTACATATGTCACATTATCAGAATGAATAACAAAAAAAAATCATCTCCATAGATGTAGGAGAGGCATGCAACAAAATTCAACATCTTTTTATGATAAAAACTCCAAAGAAATTAGGTATAGAAGGAATGTACCTCAACACAATAAAGACAATGCGTGACAAGCCCAGAGCTAACATCATATTAAATAGTGAAAAGTTGAAAGCTTTTCCATGAAAATCAGGAAAAGGATAAGGATGCCCACTCTCACCACTTCAATTCACCATAGTATTGAATGTCCTAGCCAGAGCATTTAGGCAAGAGAAAGAAATAAAAGGCATTCAGATCACCAAAAAAAGTTAAATTGTGTTTGTTTGCAGAAGAAGTGATTTTATATATAGAAAACCCTAAAGACTCTACCAAAAATTGTTACAATAATCAAATTTAGTAAAGTTGGAAAATAGAAATTAATATACAAAAATTAATAGCATTTCTATACACTAGCAATGAACCAGCCAAAAAAAAAACACTTATAATCAAAAAATTATTTACAATGATTACAAAGAAAAATAAAGTGCTTAGGAATAAATTTAACCAAGAAGGTGAAGAACCCATACTCTAAACATTATAAACATTGAAAAAGAAATTGAAGAAGACACAAATAAATGGAAATATATCCCATGTTCATGGATTGGAAGACTTAATATTGTTAAAATGTCCATAAAACCCAGAGTGAGCTACAGATTCCATGCAATCTCTGTAAAATTCCAGTTAAGTTTCTTTCTGTGAAATAGAAAAAACAATCCCAAAATTTATATGGAACCGCCAAGGACCTTGAATAGCCAAAGTAATCTTGAGCAAAACAAACAAAGTAAAGGCATCAGACTACCTGATTTGAAAATCTATTAAATATTACAAAGTTAAAGTTATTAAAACAGTATGGTAGTGGAATAAATACAGACATATATATCAGCGGAACATAATAGAGAGCTCAGAAAGAAATCCAGTCATATATGGCCAATGATGCCAAGAGTACACAATGGAGAAAGGTCAATCTCTTCAATAAATAGTGCTGTGAAAATTGGATATCCACATGGCAAAAGAATAAATTAATCCTTCCCACACTATATACAAAAGTCAACACACAGTAAATTACACACTTAAACATAAGAGCTGAAACTAAAACTACTAGGAGAAAGCATAAGGAAAAATTTCCATGACATTAGTCTGAGCAAATATTTTTTGTACTATGACACCACAAGCAGAGGCAACAAAAGCAAAATAGACAAATGGGATTAAACTAAAAAGCTTCAGCAGAGCAAAGGAAACAATCAGCAAAGTGAACAAACAAACTACTAAATATGTGAATATATTTGCACATCATAATCTGATAGGGGACTTATATCCAAAATATATAAGAAATTCAAACAACTAAATAGTAAAAAAACAAATAAAGGACCAGACTAGACATCTCTCATATAAAGACATACAAATGGCCAACAGTTAAATGAAAGTTCCTCAACATCACTAATCACAGAAATGCAAATTATAACCACAAAGAAACATCACATCGTTGTTATAATAGTTTTTATAAAAAGACAAAATATAACAAGTATTGGCAAAGCTGTGGAGAAAGAGCAACCTTTGTACCTCTGTTGGTGGAAAATATGGAAACCAGTATGGAAGTCTCTTAAAAATTAAAAATAGTAGTGCCCTATGATCCAGCAATCTCGCTATCCAAAGAATATGAAAGAAATACGTCAAAGAGATAGCCACACTCTCATGTTGATTGCAGTTTGTAGTATTATTTATAATAGCCAAATAGCCAAACTATGAAATCAACTTAAGTGTTCATCAATGGATGAATGCATGAAGAAAACGTTATATATATATTATATATATGTTATATATATTTTATATATGATATATATTATATATGTTATACATATTTTATATATGTTATATATATATTTACATATGCAATGTAATACTATTTAGCTTTAAAAAACAAAAGAATTCCTGTCATTCATGACAGCATGTATGAACCTGAAGGTTATTATGTTATGCCATGTTATGTTAAATAAAATAAGCCAGGCACAGAAATACACGTACAGTATGATCTCCCTTATATGTGGAGTGAAAATGTTAGACTGATCAAAATAGAGAGTAAAGTGGTGGTTACCAGAGACAGAGTAGTCAGAGATTTGGAAGATGTTGTTCAAAGGACATAACCTTTTAGTTAGATGGGAAGAATAAGTTTAAGATATCTATTGTACATGGTGACTACAGTTAATAGCAATGTATTATACATTTGAAAATTGTTCTCACCACAAAATAATGATGTTTGTGAGGTAATACATATCTTAAATATCTTGCTTTAGCCAGACATTCCACAATGTATACATATATCAAAATATTATGTTGTACACCATATATTTATACAATTTTACTTGTCAATTAAAAAAAAAAAGACTGGTAAGTTTTCTGGTATGCTTTCCAGATGTCTTTCCAAGGGATGTTGGAAGTCAAGTAATTCATGATTCACAGTGCTCTTCCTTTATTTATCTGGATGAATCCAATTTTGAACATATTTTAAGTACTATATTCTATTTAGACCAAAGAATATCAAGGCTATTATTTACACAAATGAAAATGATCCATATATTTTATTTGGTTTTCATCAGTGCATTACTCTGCAGAGCAAGGCTATCTTGATTGGGGATTATAAGCACAATCTAAATCTCTTTTAAAGTGTCTATTTGTCCAAATCCCTAGACATCAAGTTGAAAGTGCATTATGTTTTTTCTTCTCTTATTTGCTTTTCTAAATAGAACCCAAGTTTCTTCTTTCTATTGTGTTTTCTGGAAAGATGAGAAGATTTGGGTTTTGTTTGTCTTTATTTAGACAATGAAAACTTCATTCTCTTCTCATGTTTCCAGGAGAGTTCAGGAAGTTAGCAGTAGACTCTTGGTAGCCCTCAGGATTAAAATGTATGCTACATAAGTAAATAGGTTTAACTCTGTTGCATCCTAAATGTCACTGAAATACTAGAAAGCAAAGTTTCAAAATATGTGTAACACTGGAAAGCAAAAATTGTCCAATACCAGACAACAAAAATGGTAACTATCTGGAAAGAGAATGGAATGTTATAAATACTTTATGCAGTGTGATAATCTTTCACTCAGATATTTAGTCTAATTACAATTAATGTAATTAATGAATGTTTGCATTACACTATTTTATTATTGGTTTAGATAGATAGATTATAGATACATATTCCATTTCTTTTATACTTTTTTCTCTCCATTCATTTGTATGTATAAGTTTTAATCATTTACTATGTCTTCTCTGTTAGAATCTTAGTATTTATTCTTCAATATTTCATCTTTGAATATCCTATAGATCATAAAATTCATACTTATGACAGTTGAATATAGATAGCTTTAACCACTTACTAGACAGCCCTATGACTTTAGAACACCTTGTCCTTCTACCCCCTTTGTGTATTTTACTTTATTATCATTTTTAATTCCTTACACATTTTGATTGTATAAGATAGTATTATAATTACTTTTTATGTATATATTAGTTTTCTTCTTTTGTTGCCTGCAAAATTTATTTCTCTTTAGTTTCTGAAGTTTGTTACTAGAGTAGGTTGTTTTTCTTCTTTAATTTGTGGAGTTTTTTCCTATACCTTCCTAATTAATGATGGTCAGTGTCTCCATAGAGATGACTTTATCAAGTCATCTCAATTCCATTTGTATGCTTCTATAGGGCCAAGGCTATATCATCTATTTCTGTGTAGGCATTAAAATTGAAGGCCAACCTCTGTGACATATACCCCAGGAGGGGAAAAACAGTCAAAATACTGATGCTCAGTACCCTCAACTCCTGTCTATTGTGGTATCATACATTGAATTTAATAGTCTGGCTTTAAATTTCATTTTATTCTAGATCTTAGGTGCTTTTATTTCTCCTTACATGCTTATATGGGAATTTCGTGGGGTTTCTCACACTTTTTTTCTTATCTGTTTACACAGTTTTCTATACATTTATAATAGAAGATATAGTGCACATTCTAATTGTTTGTTATGTTGCCATAACTGGACCAAAGATATTGTGTTAAATTAAACAAATACTTAGTCACAATACAAAATATATTGTATGAATCCATTCAATTTTTTAAAATGCTCTCAAATGTTTAGAAAATTTTGGAATAGGAACAGAATCCAGAGTTAAGTATTATATTGGGGAGAGGAGGGAGATTGCTAAACACATAGAATTAAACATTAATTTTTATTTTATATTTTCCAGTGCAATATTGACTTTTTAAATCTTCCAATTACAATTCCATATAAAAAATAGGCTTAAAAATAAAAATCAAGGGCTGCTTATTTGCAAAGATTCATAAAATAGACAACTCTTTTGTTAAGTCTGATGAAAGGGGAAAAAAGAGTACTAGAATGAAAATTGTTAGTATGAAATAATGAGCATAATTACAGGAACATAATGTATTTTAGAAATTTGTGACATTTTATGCAAATGCATGAAATAATATTAAAAATTATAACAACATGTAAGACTGACAAAAATATACATTACAAAATTTGATTCAAGAATAGGTAGAAAATTTAAATAGTTCAATAACAATTTAGAAAGTGAATTTAGGCAAATACTTGACACAAAAATAAAAATTTAGCTCTAATTATTTCACTGGCAAGTTTTAGTAACCTATTTATTAACAGATAACTTCTAAGTTATTTTATTTATTAATCAGCAAATAATACATGAATCTAGTTTTAATGGACCTTTCTTACTCAGTCTATGAACCTGGCAAAATCATTGTTCCAAAAATGCAAATTAATCACATATAGAAAAATAAAAACTGTCGACAAATTTTATTCAAAAATATAAATTCAAAGATTCCAAACTATTATAAAAAAATTACATATTTAGTGTGCCATGATTAAGTAGAATTTGTTCAGGATGCTATGAATTAGGACAACTGTTGATGTAATTCTCTACTTGATAATGTGAAAGGAGAAAATACATGATAATGACACTATATGAAAGAAGTCATTTGATAATACTCAACGCAAGTTTATAGTAAAACTCAAAATGTGCTCTTGACAAACTGCAAATAGGAAAAACTGCCTCACTTGATAAAGAACGTCTTTGATAATACTGTAAGAATTCATAATAAAAGTAAAACTGGCCTGCTATAACTAGTAGCATTTATTCAATATTGACTGCACTGGACTACTTAATTTAAATACAGATAAAAAATTACAAAGTATAAGTAATGGAAAGGATTTGTGAACTTGCAGTAAGGTGCAAGCAATGTGATTTTCTATACCTAAAGGTCAAAACAATCAAATAAAACTTTTAGAAGTAGTAATCTAGTTTATGAACTTAACAGGACACAAATCAGTATACAAAAATTAATGGTTTTCCTTTAACACAGCAACATTCAATTAAAAATAGCAATTAAAGACAATTATAGCCATAATCATAGCAAAAACTATAAAAAACTAGGGATAAACTTAATATAAAGTAAAAAAGGATTATAAACCACTTATAAATCTTTACTTTAGGAGAGCAAAGAATAATAAAGGAAGAAACATACTCTGCCCTTGAATGAAAATACTCAAATATGTTAGATGAGTCTTTCTTCTTGAAATTATTCTACAAGCTCCAGTATTGTCTCGATTAACATAAAATACACTTCTAACAAAGTTTGATAAGCTGATTCTAAAGATTAAATGGAAAATTAATATATTATAAATGCAAAGGAAATTTTGAAAGAAAAAATAAGAATTTTTCTTATCAGTATTTTCAGTATGCCAAAATTAGATTACTTAAAACACTATGGAATTGAAAGAGGTAACACACACACACAACACACATATGTGTGTGTATATATATGATATTATAAACACACACATATAGAGAGAATGTACTTGAATATATATGTATATATATTCAAATACATAGGATAAACGTAGCATTTCACATTTATGGTGAAAGGATGACCTGTTTTATAAGTTATTTCTGGATATTTGCTATTATTTGGAAAACTATAAAAATATATCCTTACTTACTCTTACACACTA